>NC_134485.1:371503891-371726391 GCF_040206685.1 Ascaphus truei
AAGTCTCTTAACATAAAACCGTGCAAAAAAAGGCACCATACTGGTATTTCTCAAAGCAAAAAACTCCCATTAGATCCAAGTGAGTTTTTCCGTTGATAAATCTGATGGCGTTTTTTTGCTCCATTTTTACCTCACTTTGGCAGCCCGGGAGGACTTTGACATATAGCCCCCTAGTTTATCAGATGGTATTATATCAACTAATTAGTAATCTAATTAGTTTGTAAAACTAATTTACAGGTCAATTGGATACTGTAAGCAAAGTCTACAGCTGCAAAACTATGACAAAACCGGTATGTACCAAAGAACAAAATCCAATTGGTTTCAGTGGGAATTCTTTAACATGACAAACCTTGCTCTGTATTTTTGGTCAGATTTGATATCAGGGAGATTTTGATGAAACATATCCAGTATGTGGGGAATTATTTATCATTCTGACAGGTGTATTTGGACACATGTGGGAAATACAATGTGGACTCCTATCTGTGTTGAACATAAGAAGAGAGGAGTTTATGCCTACAGTATGTCAGATCTGTCACAAAGACACAGGAGAAATACAGTATCATGGCATCAGTGGGAGAATGTATGTATTCCATTAAAATATGCATTCTCCCTCTCTCTGGAGTGTAAGGTCTCAGGAACAGGGCCCTCATTACCTTCTGTATCTGTTTGCACTTGTTTGTCCTTATTTGTAGGCCATTCTGTTTATGTAATTGATGCCCCATTGTACCACATTGCGGAATATGTTGGCGCTTTACAAATAAATTATGATAATAATAATAATCTCCTACTACAACAAACCCCACAATGCTGGGAAAAAGAGCTGAGACTTGATACCTCAGTCTACATCATGTTGCAGATTTTTCTGCCCCAGAACTTTTGCCTTGATGCACATCCCTATTAGCAAGAGAAATACAAGCAATAGTATATTTTTGTTTGATGCATGTAGTGTAGCTCCTTTGCAATGGGTGTGTGGGTGGGAGGCCCCAGCTGCAGCTCTGTGGCAAGAAGAAACCGGTCAAGGATATTTAGTCGCAGAGGTTTTGCCATCACCAAATGACCACCGGGACTTGGCTGTAACTGACCTCGGCCGGGACATTCAGCCACTGGCTGATTCACCACCAGTGTAAGTCCCTAACCTTATACCTTACCCTAACACCCCCTAATGTTAACCCCTAATTCTAACGCTACCCCCTATCCCTAAAAACCTTAACCCTTTACCCTAAAACCGCTAAAAGTTAACCCTCTACCCTGACCACTAAAACCCCCTAAAACATATCTTATGTTAGAAGCGGTCGGTGTCTCAGTGTCCAGTGGTGGATCACCTATAAACTTAGGGTCTGTCTGCTTCCGAACGCCGAAGGTCAATTTGGTCGCGGCAAAACGACCAAAATGTGCCATTCCAAGAAGAACTTTGGATTGCTTTTTATTGAACTTCTCTGTGTTCTCATTTTTGCATCAGTTGTCTGAGGGTTTTTTAGCCACGAGACTAAGGGCTGTTATATAGTGGCCGCGCTCTCCACCGTGCGCGAGCGCGGCACTTATAATTGGCTGTGGTTAGTCAGCCTTTCCATAATGGTGCCGCACGCACACGGCATGTGAGCGTGAGCTGGCCAACGAGGGAGAAGATGGGAAAAATAATGATTTTGCGCCGCTACTGCCGCTGTAATGTATGTATGTGTGTATGTGTGTATGTGTGTATGTGTGTATGTGTGTATGTGTGTGTATGTATCAAAGCTGCACAATAACATTTTTTTTTATTTATACGTCTTTTTTTTCTTAAATATTATTTAATACATTTTAACTCACACAATCTATACACACACATACACACACATCACCTTCCATCCCAGTTGCTCACAGCATACACACAAAAAGCGTGCGTCCACACACTATATAACGGCCCTGACACACCAGGGCTCAGTATCACAGGGGGCTATGTATGTGTAAGACATCGCTATCATTTATTCTTGTCATAAAACCGAGGCACAAAAGATTAGCAAGCTAGTGCGTCTCTGTGGGTCAATATGTAAAACAAGGTGTCGTGTTGTGCGACCGCTTCTTTTTCACAAAGTAAAAATGATGCTAGCTGGTGGAGTTAGAGGCGAGGCTTCAATGTTCTCTATGGCGCTCATACTGTATGTCAATTATACATATAATATGCAACTACAAGCATGTGTTACTTTTGTGGCCATATATGAGTTAAAGACAAATTGTAAGTAGACACAAACAATTCATAATGCATTCACATGAACATGTCACACACCATATGAAGCATAGGAAATCTGCACCAAGTGTCAGAACATAAACAGCCAGAGAAGATTACTAGGCTCACTCACAAAAACTAGATAAACTGCCACGCCGCAGCGGAAACATCACTTTTGTGGTGACGCAGCTGAAGAAAAACAGATTAGAATTGGCACTCCAGTGTTACCTTTTCTAAACAAAGTAATGCGTTTATTTCAAGAGGATCGATGTTTCTGTCTATGCGTAGAGATCTTGACAAAGGTCTATGCAGAGACCGAAACGTCGATCCTTTAGAAATAAACACATTGCTTTGTTTAAAAAAAAGGTCCACAGGAGTGCCAGTTCTCATCTGTTTTTCTTCAAAACATAAATAAGGACATAACAGAAGCAGCTAATGATTTGTGGCGAGAAGCTGATTTATGAGGCAATTCCTTCTTTCAATTCATTTTCAAAAAACTACTCGTAATATCTTGATCCCAATGTCTCCCAGCTGCAAAGTGGAGCAAGAGCAGAGCAAAGAAACTGCACAAAATGTATCAATTCAACGAATTCCATTGCTTCCACTTGGACCTTTTCGTTAATACATCTGGTACAATTTTGTTTGCCCCAGCTTTTCAGTCAGGAGACTTTGTTATATAACACTGGCAAAAACACTCTTATCACTCTAGGTATTTCTTGAAAATGTCCTATAACCTTGTTACATAGGTGATGCATACAACAAAAGACAGGGGTGCCAAATGCTACATCCAATTTACAAAATATATATGGTAATAAGTATAAAGTTTAAATACTTCAATAATAATAATAATTACTTGGTTATTTAGTTAAACCCTTTGGCCAAAGCGTCGTAAGCCTGCATACCAAACGTCAAGGTATAACCAAAACCATAATGTGTGTTAATCAATTTCTGACTGGTAACAGTTGTATGGAGGTAGGTGTCACCTCCCCCGAGAGCTCACTCCTCCTCATCTTTTTAACTTGGGAGGTCTTTTCACTTTGCTGCAAGAACAGGACCTACTATGGTTCTTTCCCCTCATACAGAGGTAAAGGGAAGGGTTCACAGTGTAGTGTAGGACCTGCATGTTTGGTTATACCTTGACTTTTGGTATGCAGGCTTATGACACTTTGGCCACAGGGTTTAACTAAATAACCAAGTTATTATTATTATTATTGACGTATTTAAACTTTATACTTATTACCATATATGTTTTGTCAATTGGATGTAGCATTGGGCATCCCTGTCTTTTGTTGTATACTTTTGCCATGCTCAGTAGCACTCTTTTTGACATAAATATATTTATGATGTGGTGGGTGTAGGAGTTTGAGCTAGTTGGACATGTGTGTTATACATAGGTGAGGCTGCAGGTCCATAACCCTTGTGTGTTTAGAATGTGGACCACGGGTCTATTCATTAAAAGTTTCTCATCTGCAAAACTGGTACAAAAAAAACACACCACATATACTAACACAAAACATTCCCACTTCTGGTGCAGTTTTTATGCCCCAGTTTTGCAGCTCGGGACTTTGAAAACGAACCCCATAGTCTCCCAAATAAACGGCACTATATTTATTGAAATTAAAAAAAACTGTCATGGACTATGGGGGTTATTCATTAAGCTGTAATTGTCCCGATCAGGGCACCATCGCAGATAAATTCCCATTACTGTCATGCTAATTTGCATGGCACATTGTGCCCTGACCAGCACTATTGCAGTTTATTACCACCCATATATCAGTGCAAAAGTGGGGCAATTATGGGGCATGAAAAAAAGAAATATGTATGTATGTCTTAATTTATATAGCGCCATTAATATATACATAGCGCTTCACAGCAGTAATACACGTGACAATCATATAAATAACAAATAATACAAATAACAGATCATGGGAATAAATGCTTCAGACATAAAAGTAACATTGTAGAAGGGGAGTCCCTGCTCCGAAGAGCTTACAATCTAATTGGTTGGGAGAACGTACAAAGAAAGTAGGAGGGCATTCAGGTAAGTGCGTCTGCAGGGGGCAAAGCTTTATGTATCATGTATAGTATTAGCCATGGTGCTACTCATATGCTTCTTTAAGCAAGTGTGTCTTAAGGTGGGTCTTAAAGGTGGATAGAGAGGGTGCTATCTGGGTATTGAGGGGAAGGGCATTCCAGAGGTGTGGGGCAGTCAGTGAGAAAGGTTTAAGGTGGGAGAGGGCTTTAAATACAAAGGTGGTAGAGAGAAGACATCCTTGAGCAGAACGCAAGAGTCGGGATAGAAAGCAGCCGGATTTGTTACTGTCACACATGCAATGCTAATTTTTGTCCCAAATTTACATTGCTTTTGCCTTGATATAAATGGATTTATGGCTCCAATGTAGAAAGGCAAAAGTGGTGCAGCTATGGGGCAAAAAATGTGCACTATATGTATGAAAGAAAAAAATCCATTTAAATCTGGGTCAATAGTTTTGCCCCCGATTTGCTACTCTTTCACCTTGATACATGTATTTGTAGTGATACAATGTTTCATTTGAATGGGGGGGAGGGTTCTTTAATACTTTTACATCTGGGGCTCCATAATGGCACCACTTCGGCCTTCATACATATGTCTCTATGTACTGTATCAAACCCTTCATGTTATCACATGTATAGAAATGGTATCTATAAATACATGTGCATCTTGCATTACTTTGGGTTAAAATTTTCTGCAGTTCTGGTCATTTATGAAAGTCTCCTGGCATAACCAGGGCAACAATGGAGAAGAAAAAGGATTGTACCAAATATATCAAAGATAAAAATGCCATCGATTCCTATGAGGTTCTTTCATTGATAATGTGGTGCCATATTTTAGCTACAGTTTTGCCAGTTTTACCCAAATACTTTGCTAAATTACCATCATAACCACCACACTGGGACCAATTGGTCTAAAAGAGAGGTACCATACTCCAGTCCTCAAGAGCTACAAACAGGTCAGGTTTTCAAGATATCCATGCTTCAGCACCGGTCACTCAATCATAGGCTCAGTCTTCTACTGCACCACCTGTGTTGAAGCAGAGATATCCGTAAAACCTGACCTGTTGGTAGCTCTTGAGGACTGGAGTTGGCTATCTCTGGCAAAAAAATAAATGACTCCCAGCTGCAAAACTAGGGCAAAGAAGGTGCAGCCAAGATACTTTGATAAATGACCTATGAAAGGGCATATGTATTGAGTCAAAAAGAGTGCAAACATCTCTCCAAAGCAAATTTGTAGATTTTAAACTAGGATCGAGGGGAAAGGGGAAAGAGACAGATAACAAACTAAATAGAATAGAGGTGGAAATAGCTAGGGGTTATGGAGGTAGAATGGGGGCAAGTGTGAGTTTGACAAGCAGCGAGACACCCATAGTAAATACAGATAATACTAGAAAACTACTAAAGACTAAACCCAAGTGGGCGCAGAAAAGAAGGATCAGATAAGATAATAGTACAGAGTGAAAAAAAACTTTAATGCATGCTTGCTAATGCAAGAAGCCTGACAGATAAAAAGGGGGAGCTTGAATTAATAGCTGCAAGGGAGCAGTATGATATCATAGGCATTACTGAAACGTGGTTGGGTGAAACTCATGACTGGGCAGTTAATTTAGAGGGTTATTCCCTTTTTCCAAAGGATCGAGCAAATAGAGGTGGTGGAGTATGTTTATATGTTAAACCGGATCTAAAACCTATTATAAGGGAAGATGTTTATGAAGGGAATTATGAAAATGTAGAGACCTTGTGGATAGAAATTAGCAGTGGAGGTAAAAGTATAAAGAAAATGTTTGTTGGGATATGCTATAAACTAGGGGTGCGCAAACTGGAGGGCGCACCCCCTGGAGGGGCGGGATTTTTTTGGGGGGGTGCGGTGGTTGCAGAGGCCCTGCGCTCTTCCCCGAGGCATTTAAATTAAGTGCCGGGGGACCGTGCGAGGCCTTTGCAACCTCAATTTAAGCCAGCTTCTGGTCACATCGCCATGACAATGCGGAATGAAATGACGCCGCGGAGTCATGTGACGCGTCGTCATTTTTTTTTTAACTTAATATTTTTTATTTTCAGTTTTCAGAATACAGTTTACACAACATGAACATTGCTCTGAAAATTATCCCTGAGGTAATACCTAATGTCCATAGTGTGTTCAAATAGACAACGTAGTAAACATATTCATGACTTAAGAGGCATAGTATAAAAGAAAAAGAAGGGAAACCCAACCTGAGGGAAAGGAGGTGGGTGGAGAGGGAGGGGGTAGGGATCATCTCTGCTTCTGTCTTGCATTTGTATGGTTTGTATCACACCTCACTCTCTCTATCTTATTATCTCTTCTCCTTGCGGCTCCACCATCGCCCTCATGAGGGGTGGGTTCTAGCCCAACCAGCACCATAATCCAATCACCAGTCCCCACAGGACGAGAATGCACCTGATACTATTATAACAATATTGTGGTCATGCTCACCCCTGGGATGTTCCGAATTTGCTAACCATGGTAGCCATACCTTTTGGAATTTAGTGCCAGTATCATCTACTAGGCTTGTGAGCTTCTCCATATGACAGACAAACCAAATTGTATTCCTGATTTTAGGTAATGATGAAGAACCCTTCTGTTTCCAAAATACTGCGATCTTGCACCTCGTTGCTGTCGCAAAGCGTGCGATTAATTTATTTTCGTCTCTGGACAACTCGCATTCTGGTCTGTTCAAAAGGAACAGCCAGGGGTCCAATGGAATTTTGAGGTCCAATATCCTCTGTAACCAATCCTGAATTTTCACCCAAGTGGGAGATATTCGAGGGCAAGACCACAGCATGTGTGCTTTACTGCTTTACTTTGGTTTGTTGGATTCTCAGAGTCCGCGCGCATGCGCATTGGACTCTAATTTCACCGATTAATGCCACACCATTATAGAAGCCTAAAAAACGCTCGAATTAACATACAAATTCAGCACTATTGTTGTTGAATGTATGGGAACTGACACAGTTGTTTTAATTAGCATTTTTGAAGTTTGATGGGTTTAGTTTGTTAACTGACCAACTGCGCATGTGCAACAGCTGGCAATTGTTCAATCTGTAATCAAGGTACTGCTTGGGTATATAAGGGTTCATTCTTCCTCCCCCCAGCAAATTTGTCCCTGAGGAAGCTCCTTTGCTGGACGCGCAATGTTGTCAGTCTCCTACTTGGAGCTGCTTTTATGTAGTGTTCTGTAGTCTCCTGGCTCTATCTATGTAGATCTAAATTGGTTACTTTTACTAACACTCAGTGTGCAAGCCTTCCTGCTTTCTACATGATATGCTCATTTGGAGTGTGCTGTATAATGATTCACTGACCAAAACGCTGTGAACAATTGCTTCACTATGCTGTGAATCATTTACCCTCCATTATCACACTATCAGTTGCACTTCTATACTTAGTGGATGGTAATACACTTCTAACTAACATCCCTAAGTGCTCTGTGGTTTATAAGTCCAAGCAGGACTGCAGTATTTTCATGATACAATCATTCACTGAGTCTGTTAGTTATATTTATATATATATACATGTACCTGGTCTCATAGGTGCCCCAGAGGGGCTTATACCCTGACTATTAGCGTCTTGTGCCCTGCTATCTCAACCACAATTTGCTGTTTGAGACCATTCCAACGCACATTTACTGACACGGACGCTTGGTCTTGTTAATTTAATTTATTTTTAATGCACAATACACGACGATTTGGTAACATATGTTTTATGTAAATATATTAAAAGTTAAATTTTAAATCAAGTAGGAGTGCAGTATAGTGAATTCTTTTAGGAGACACATCCATTTTGTGTTTTCCTTCCCTCCCTTTTTCTGATTCACAATGGGGAGTAGCCTTTCACAAATTTTGACAATTTTAATGGGGTGAGGTACCACCTCATCACTTTATATGCAGTCTCCTTCAGTGAGGTACAAATTGAACTTTTGGCGGCCGCTATAAATATTTCACCCCACTCCTCATCTTCTAATGTCTCTCCTAAATCCGTCTCCCAATGAGATATGAAGGATGGTCTCTGAGTATACTCTGGGCCGGAACAGATCACTTCCCTATACATTTGAGATGTTAGTCCCCTTGTGTCTGTCTTGATTAAACAGAGTTAAACAGAGTTTTTCAAAATTTGTTAATGGGGGGAATGGTGATAATTTGGAGTAGAAAGCTCTAATCTGGAGGTATCTAAAAAATTTAGAGTGGGGAATTTCTTTCTCCGATATAATTTGTTCAAAAGTTTTTTTATATTTTTCCTTCCCTCCAGATCCCAAAGTCTTAAGATTCCTTTTTGTTTCCAAATTGCAAAGTCTTTACCGTTCAGACGGGAGCAAAATCGATGTTGTCGAATATGGGTTTCATCAGCGTCCTCCTAGAGGTTAATCCACACTTAAATTTAGTGGTTTCCCAGACCTCCACTGAGTTGGTCATCAAGGAAAGCGGCGCCTTGATGAATTTAAGTTTTAACCAGATTAAATTGCCTTTGTCACAAGGAGCACATATCTCCTGTTCCAATTCGAGTCTTTTCCGACTGGGTTCGGAATGCCATTGCGAAGTTTGGCTTAGTTGCGCCGCCTTATAATACGATATCAAGCAAGGTACCGCTAGGTCTCCCAATAATGTAGGTCTTTTGATGATCCCCCTCTTGATTCTTTTTTTAAAAAATGTTCTAAAGATGCATCGTCATTTTAACGTACATCAAATGACGCTGTGGGGTCACGTGATATGATGTCACGTGACACGCGCCTTCATTTGATGTGCGGTCACAGGAGAGGGTGGGATGTGAGCACTCGGGCTTGTACACGGGGGCGCAGCTCAAAACGTTTGCGCACCTCTGCTATAAACCACCAAATATCTGTGAGATTGAGGAAGCTAAAATACTTTTGCAAATGGAGAAGGCATCAAAGCCTTTGCATAATGGGTGGTTTAAATTATCCAGATATAGACTGGGGAAATGAGATTAGCATTACCACAAAAGGAAACAGGTTTTTGGGGGTGCTTAAAGACAATTATATGACCCAAATTATTGAGGAACCAACCAGGAGAGGGGCAATACTGGATTTGGTAATATCAAACAATGTAGAAGTAATAACAAATATTCAAGTCCTGGAACATTTGGGTAACAGTGATCCTAGCATGGTCTCCTTTGAAATAAATGATCAAAAAACAGATTACTTGGTTTCAACCAAGATCTTAAACTTTAGAAAGGCCGATTTGAATAAACTGAGGACTAATCTACAAGGAATACATTGGGATGATGTTTTTGCAGGGAAAAATGTAGACGATACAGTAAATGGGCAACATTGTTAGAAAAGCACGCTCATCATTGTATACCCTTGGATAATAAGTATAAAAGAAATAAGTCAAAACCAATGTGGCTAAATAGACAGGAAGGGGAGGAAATGTAAACGAAGAGGCAGGTGTTTAGATATTTGAAGTCAGAAGGGACGGAGGTAGCATATAAGAATTATAAGGAATGTAACAAATATTGCAAAAGGGCAATCAAATTAGCAAAAATGGATAATGAAAAAAGGATTGCAATAGAAAGTAAAGTCAACCCTTAAAATTTCTTTAAGTACCCTAATAACAAAAACATGAGAAAAGAAAATATAGGACCCTTTCAGTGTGAGATGGGCAGGCAGATTATTGGAGATATGGAAAAAGCAGAGGTATTAAACAAATTCTTTGACTCTGTGTTTTGAAAGAATCAATTTCAATAGTAGTGCCGCAGGAGGTAACCACAACCTCTATATTAACGAACAATTGGTTAACTGAGGAAGTTCATAGGCGGCTTGATAAAATTAAAGTAAATAAGGCACCTGGCCCTGATGGCATACATCCAAGAGTTAAGGAGTTAAGTTCAGTAAAAACCATTATATTTAAGATTCAAGGACTCAATTTCCACAGGCTCAGTACCACAAGATTGGCGTAAAGCAGATGTGGTGCCTATATTTAAAAAGGGAGCTAGATCACAACTGGGGAATTACAGACCTGTAAGCCTGACTTCAATAGTGGGGAAGCTACTTGAAGGTTTAATAAGGGATAGCATTCAGAAATACCCAATGGAAAACAAAATTATTAGTAATAGTCAGCACGGATTGATGAAGGATAGATCATGCCAAACTAACCTTATTTGTTTATTTGAGGAGGTAAGTAGGAATTATGACTGGGGTAATGCAGTTGATGTGGTCTACTTAGATTTTGTAAAGGCTTTTGATACGGTTCCACACAAGAGGTTGGTGTACAAAATAAAGCAAATTGGACTCAGTAAAAATATATGCACCTGGATTGAAAACTGGTTGAAGGATAGACAACATAGGGTTGTCATAAATGGAACTTTTTCAGGTTGGGCTAAGGTCGTGAGGGGAGTACCTCAGGGATCGGTACTGGGACCCCTGCTTTTTAACTTGTTTATTAATGACCTTGAGGTTGGCATCGAGAGCAGTCTCCATCTTTGCTGATGATACTAAATTGTGTAAGGTAGTAGAATCAGAGCAGGATGTAATTTCTCTTCAGAAGGACTTGGAGAGACAAGAAACGTGGGCAGGTAAATGGCAAATGAGGTTTAATACAGATAAATGTAAGGTTATGCATTTGGGATGCAAGAATAAAAAGGCGACTTACAAATTAAATGGGGATAAATTGGGGGAATCCTTGATGGAGAAGCTTACCTCACAGACCCAACTATACTCCTTGAGAAAGGGCTGCTGTAGCCTGAAACGCGTAGGAGGTGTTTTTTTGTATTTATTTGTCATTTTTTTCGTTTTTATGTAGTCTAATAAATAGTTTTTATACTTTTCTATCCTGGTGAGCTGTGGTTGCTTCATTTTGGGACGCGGCAGTCTCATACCAATCATCTTTACCTGTATGTTGTTCTTCGTATTGGAGAGACACACTGTGGTCTGGAGGATACGCCGGATGGGGTTTGTTGCTGCACGGAGCGAGGGGAGCGTTCCCGGACGGACCGGAAGTAGGTGTACATGCCACCGGCACTCGGGAGCTCCAGCAGCTTGAGAAGGAAACGGCAGCAGGTTGGAGACTTCGTGAGGTCTGCATCAGGACCGGATCAGACGGACTTGTGGAGGTAACGGAGGCTACACTGAGGGATCCCAAAGAGAGGTAACATATATTTCCTCCAACGGTGTATATATCCCATGTAGCGATTTCCTAAGGAACTCCCACTCCACATACTCCTTTCTCTGGTCCCATCTCCAATCAACTTATTCCATATCCCACGGCCTTCATTCTACCTCATAACACAGACCACAGTTGTCCCATATATTACTGCTCATTATTTACTATTTTTTAAGCTCTCCGTTTTAGAGCTTTGGGTAGCTTTTCTTTTGATTTCATCGGTACTGGGACCCCTGCTTTTTAACTTGTTTATTAATGACCTTGAGGTTTGCATAGAGAGCAAAGTCTCCATCTTTGTTGATGACACTAAGGGCCTCATGCAGTAAGCACCGATAAGGCTTTTTCGGCATTTTATAGCCATTTTTTTCTTTCCAGATTCAGTAAGCGCCGATAAGTGGAAATTATCTGCAACTTTTCCTCCCGATAAGAAATTATCGGGAGACGGCTGGCGATAAGCCACTTATCGGCACTTTTTTGACCCGGCTGAATTCAGGAAGCCCCGATCAGCTTTTCGGTGCTGATCGGCACCCCAGATTGGAGAGTTTATGGCCAATCCAGCCCGCCAACTAAAGTTGGCAACTTGCTGGAGGAGAAGCATCGGCCGGGGCGACACTTAGAAAAAATCCGCTCTTTTTCCTGCCTGTGATTGATGCCGGGGGTCTCCGGAGCTGATACCCGCACCGGAGCCCCCCGGCATGCATCCGAGGCAGGAAAAAGGCATTTAAAAGCCACTTCATTACCTTAGCGGCTAACATACAGTACATACAGTACAATAATGAGCCAAATAACTATTATCCACATAGGGATAATACATTATTTGGCCATTATTAAACACATTCAATACCGTAATAAAGTAAAGAAAATTGTATTGATGTATTGGCTATTTATTATTTTGGCAACGGACCCCAAGGATGATGCTGGCGACGGAGCCTTCTTATTGATGAGGTTAGTACAATTTTCTTTACTTTATTACGGTATTGAATGTGTTTAATAATGGCCAAATAATGTATTATCCCTATGTGGATAATAGTTATTTGGCTCATTATTGTACTGTATGTGCTGGGGGAGGGGGTATTGGCCCCAGGGTATTTGGTAGGACTCCCCTGTGGGTAGTGGGTGAGGGTGGTTGGGCCTCAGGGTTGGGGGGGTTAGTGGGGGAGGGTATGTGGGGGATGGGGGGTTAACCCCTTAATGACTGTAGCGGTTAATAACCGCTATGGTGATTAAGGGGTTAGGGGACATTACATTGGATGTTTTAATTCTTGTGTCTGTTTTGCAGAAGCGGATGGGGCATGGGCAGGATGAAGATGAGGATGGCCTTCATCGTGGCAGCCGGACATGGGTGGTGAGTACTATATGTATTTAATGTATTTATTGTTGTTTATGTATTTTACATACACAGGGGTGTATGTTGTTTATTGCAATGTTTATTGGGGGCAAATGTCCCCAATAAACATGCTATTCTGCCTTAACCCCTTCATTGCCTTAGCGGCTATCCGCTATGGTAATGAAGCAGCATTTATGTATTTTTAATACTATTGTGCGGGAGCAGGGGGCCCCCTGAGCTGAACCGCATTAATTTGTGTCTCAGAGACCCCCAGCTTCCCGAATTACAGGCCCCAGTTTGGGGCATCGGTTACAGTGTCGCCGCCATATTTATAGCGGGCACGTCGCGAATGGAACGCTATAAAGATGGCGGCGACACTGCCACCAAATGACACATACCGGGGCCTGTAACTCGGGAAGCAGGGGGTCCCTGGTCCACAAAGTGATGGGGTTCAGCTCGGGGGACCCCCTGCTCACTGTACAGTATTATTAAATAAATATTCATGCTGCTTCGTTACCGTAGCAGATACCCTGTAAGGTAAGGAACGAGTCTTTATTGATGTGTGTGTTTTACTCATAGTGTAGATGTGCAGAGGGTCTCCGGAGCTGAAGCACTTTTGTTTTAGGTCCGGGGACCCCCTGCTTCCCGAGATACAGGCCCCTTTAGGGGGTGCCGGTATCCCTCTGCTTTGTTTACATGCCGCGGTCACGTGATCGGGACCTTTAAATGCAGAGGAGATACCGGCACCTCATAAAGGTGCCTGTATCTCGGGAAGCAGGGGGTCCCCCGACCTGAAACCAATGCGGTTCAGCTCCGGAGACCCCGTGCACATGTACACTAGAGTAAAAGTTGTTTAAAAATACTTTATTTGTTGCCGATGTTTGCGTTGAGAGAGCGGCTTGTCTCTCTCTGCTGTAAACATCTATCGCCACCAAAGGCTTATCGGAAGGCTTATCGGGAGCCAGGCTGTATCGGCACAGGCTCATCGGCAGCTTTGCTTTCGCAGTGCTTCGGCAGGGATCGGAAGGATTCACCCTTACTGAATACTGCGAGGGCAAATCGCCAAAAAAGGCAGATCCCCCACCTATCCGCCACACTTGGCGAAAAGATTTTATCGGGCCTTACTGCATGAGGCCCTAAATTGTGTAAGGTAGTAGAGCATTATGTAATTTCTCTCCAGAAGGACTTGGAGAGACTGGAAACTTGGGCAGGTAAATGGCAGATGAGGTTTAATACAGATAAATGTATGGTTATGCATTTGGGAAGCAAGAACAAACAGGCGACTTACAAATTAAATGTGGATAAATTGGGGGAATCCTCCATGGAGAAGGATTTAGGAGTGCTTGTAGACAGCAGGCTTAGCAATGGTGCCCCCAAATCATGCAGTAGCTGCAAAGGCAAACAAGATCTTATCTTGCATTAAACAGGCAATGGATGGAAGGGAAGTAAACATAATTATGCCACCTTATAAAGCATTAGTAAGACCACACCTTGAATATGGAGTACAATTTTGGGCACTATTCCTTAGAAAAGACATTATGGAACTAGAGAGAGTGCAGAGAAGAGACACCAAATTAATAAAGGGAATGGACAATCTAACTTATGAGTTATTCTCTCCCGTCTTGATTACTGTAACCTCCTGCTATCCGGCCTTCCTGCCTCTCACCTGTCGCTCCTACAATCTATCCTAAATGCTGCTGCCAGAAACGCTCTGCTTTTTTCTAAATCTGTCTCCGCGTCTCCCCTCCTGAAATCCCTCTCCTGGCTTCCGATCAAATCCCGCATCTCACACTCAATTCTCCTCCTCACTTTTAAAGCTTTACACTCTTCTTCCCCGCCTTACATCTCAGTCCTAATTTCTCGTTATGCACTATCCCGACTCTTGCGTTCTTCTCAAGGATGTCTTCTTTCTACCCCCTTTGTATCTAAAGCCCTCTCCTGCCTTAAACCTTTTTCACTGACTGCCCCGCACCTCTGGAATGCCCTTCCCCTCAATACCCGACTAGCACCCACTCTATCCACCTTTAAGACCCACCTTAAGACACACTTGCTTAAAGAAGCATATGAATAGCACTGTGTATAATACTGGACACATCTACTATATATTTGTGAAATCACTGTATGTCTGCGTCCCAAGGGTCAATCGCATTGGACCTTGGACCTGTCACTCCTGCTCAGGCCATGCCCGCCCCCGCACACCTCTCATTGGCCTACGTCCAACACCAATGCCACACTGTCCCACCCCTCACTGACTCTCATTGGCCTGCGTCCAATGCCCGCCCCCGCACACCTCTCATTGGCCTGCGTCCCACCCCTCACTGACTCTCATTGGCCTGCGTCCAATGCCCGCCCCCGCACACCTCTCATTGGCTTGCGTCCCACCCCTCACTGACTCTCATTGGCCTGCGTCCAATGCCCGCCCCCGCACACCTCTCATTGGCCTGCGTCCAACACCAATGCCCTAATACTTCCACACTGTCCCATCCCTCACGCTTTGCTTTTGCAACACCTAATCCTCTAATCGTCAACCTGCTCTGGGGCCACGCTTCACAGCTATCAAAACCTTCACGTCTGCTACCACAGACTGCCGAATCAGGTACAGCAGTGTTTCCCAAACTGTGCGCCGCGGCGGCTTGGCTAGAGGGGCGCCGCGATCAGGGCCGCCAGCAGCGGGAAACAAGGGCTGCTCGCTCATTTAAAAAAAAAAAAAAAAACCTCTGAGGGGAAGCAGAGGAGCGGTCACGTGACCGCTCCCATATAATGGGGCTGCAGCCTGCCCGGCATTGCAACTGCAGAGCCACCAGACAGCACCAAGGTGTGTGTGTGTGTGTGTGTGTGTGTGTGTGTGTGTGTGTGTGTGTGTGTGTGTGTGTGTGTGTGTGTGTGTGTGTGTGTGTGTGTGTGTGTGTGTGTGTGTGTGTGTGTGTGTGTGTGTGTGTGTGTGTGTGTGTGTGTGAGAAAAACGGGCTGCAGGGTGTGTGTGTGTGTGTGTGTGTGTGTGTGTGTGTGTGTGTGTGTGTGTGTGTGTGTGAAAAACGGGCTGCAGGGTGTGTGTGTGTGTGTGTATATATGTGTGTGTATATATGTGTGGTGTGTGTGTGTATATATGTATATATGTATATATGTATATATGTGTGTGTATGTGTGGTGTGTATATATATATATATATATATAGTAGATATATATATATATATATATATATATATATATATATATATACACCACACATACATATATACACACCACATATATATATATATATATATATATATATATATATATATATATATATATATATATATATATATGTGTGGTGTGTATATATATATATATATATATATATATATATATATATATAATGTGTATGTGTGGTGTATATATATGTGTGGTGTGTGTGTGTGTGATGTGTGCGTGTGAATATATTTATCAAAGTTGCACAATGTTAATAAATAATTTATTCTCACATGTCTTTTTTTTTTTCATTTTTAAATATTATATAATACACACACACACACACACACACACACACACACACACACACACACACACACACACACACACACACACAGCTACCAAGTGACAAACACACACAGTGATACCCGCCTCCCAAGCGCGCTTGCTGTCTCCTCTGCCAGGACAGCGAAAAGCTCCTGGTAGAGCGAGCGGCAGCAAGCAAGAGCGAGCAGCAGCACCTAAGCGCTTACTATGTCCCAGGCCAGAGGAACTATAGCAGCGCTGATTACAGATGCAGGGGCTTTGTGCATCTGTTCAGCCCGGCTCAGCGACGCTGAGAGAGGGAGGCCCGGCGCGCACGCTGGAGGAGCAGCACCGGGAGACTGAGAGAGAGAGTGAGGTCAGAGAGAGAGTGATGTCAGAGAGAGAGAGAGAGTGAGGTCAGAGAGAGAGTGATGTCAGAGAGAGAGAGAGAGAGTGAGGTCAGAGAGAGAGAGAGAGAGTGAGGTCAGAGAGAGAGTGAGGTCAGAGAGAGAGAGAGAGGTCAGAGAGAGAGAGTGAGGTCAGAGAGAGAGAGAGTGAGGTCAGAGAGAGAGAGAGAGTGAGGTCAGAGAGAGAGAGAGAGTGAGGTCAGAGAGAGAGAGAGAGTGAGGTCAGAGAGAGAGAGAGAGTGAGGTCAGAGAGAGAGAGAGTGAGGTCAGAGAGAGAGAGTGAGGTCAGAGAGAGAGAGTGAGGTCAGAGAGAGAGAGTGAGGTCAGAGAGAGAGAGAGGGAGGTCAGAGAGAGAGAGAGGGAGGTCAGAGAGAGAGAGGGAGGTCAGAGAGTGTGAGGTCAGAGAGAGAGAGAGAGAGGTCTGAGAGAGAGAGTGAGGTCAGAGAGAGAGAGAGTGAGGTCAGAGAGAGTGAGGTCAGAGAGAGAGAGAGTGAGGTCAGAGAGAGTGAGAGTGTGTGAGAGAGACACCAACTGCGCACTGCAACTGTTAGGTATGTATATACACCTTTGTTTTTACTTTGGGCGCCGCGTAAAAATCCTGATCGCCTTGGGGAGCCTTGAACCGAAAAAGTTTGGGAACCACTGAGGTACAGAATCTACGCACAACGCACAAACACAGCACACACACACATTCACACAACACCAAACACTGCAGACTGCCTCTTCAAACCCCCCCTCCACGCCACACATCTCCCTCCCGCAACCGGACCGCGAGGCCGCGGCCTACACTCACACACCATGGCAACGATGTCCCTCCCCCTATCCCGCTACCTCACACAGTGTAGCTCCCGCGAACCGCACAGCACGCCACATCTCCTGCAGCTCACACAGCTCCCTACCGCAACCGGACCGCGAGGCCCCCTACCCCGCTACACCATGCCACCAATGTCCCTCCCCCTATCCCGCTAGCTCACACAGTGTAGCTCCCGCGAACCGCACAGCACGCCTCACATCTCCTGCACCTCACACATCTCCCTACCGCAACCGGACCGCGAGGCCCCCTACCCCGCTACACCATGCCACCAATGTCCCTCCCCCTATCCCGCTACCTCACACAGTGTAGCTCCCGCGGACCGCACAGCACGCCTCACATCTCCTGCACCTCACACATCTCCCTACCGCAACCGGACCGCGAGGCCCCCTACCCCGCTACACCATGCCACCAATGTCCCTCCCCCTATCCCGCTAGCTCACACAGTGTAGCTCCCGCGGACCGCACAGCAAGCCTCACATCTCCTGCACCTCACACATCTCCCTACCGCAACCGGACCGCGAGGCCCCCTACCCCGCTACACCATGCCACCAATGTCCCTCCCCCTATCCCGCTAGCTCACACAGTGTAGCTCCCGCGGACCGCACAGCACGCCTCACATCTCCTGCACCTCACACATCTCCCTACCGCAACCGGACCGCGAGGCCGCGGCCTACACTCACACACCATGGCAACGATGTCCCTCCCCCTATCCCGCTACCTCACACAGTGTAGCTCCCGCGGACCGCACAGCATGCCACATCTCCTGCACCTCACACAGCTCCCTACCGCAACCGGACCGCGAGGCCGCGGCCTACACTCACACACCATGGCAACGATGTCCCTCCCCCTATCCCGCTACCTCACACAGTGTAGCTCCCGCGGACCGCACAGCACGCCTCATCTCCTGCACCTCACACAGCTCCCTACCGCAACCGGACCGCGAGGCCGCGGCCTACACTCACACACCATGCCACCAATGTTCCTCCCCCTATCCCGCTACCTCACACAGTGTATGACAACACCTACCACTGGAAATCAGATGTTCGTTGAAATAAAATATGTTTTCCTAACTATTTTACTGTCTGTATAATGTACACAACACTCACCCACACAAAACCCCCTCATACACACACACACACACACACACGCAAACATCCTGTCATTCTATGCCACACACTACACTCAAAAACATGCCATTTTTAACATGTGTATGACCAACAACACGCACTCACACACGTCACACACACAACATGCCTCATACACACACACACACACGCCAACACACACCAGCAACACACACACATGCTCTCACACACACCACACACCATGCCACCGATGTCACTCCCGCTATCCCGCTACCTCACACACTCTACCTCCCGCGGAACAACCAGCACGCCTGACATCTCCTGCACCTCACACATCTCCCTCCGCAACCGGACCGCAACGCCGCGGACTACAGTCAAACAGCATGCCACCAATGTCACTCCCGCTACCTCACACACTGTATGACAACACCTACCACTGAAACTCAGCTGTTCCTTACAATAAAATATGTTTTCCTAACAATTTCACTGTCTGTATAATTTATTCTAAAACACTTCTCACACCACCACTCACACACAACACTCACCCACACAAAACCCCCTCATACACACACACACACACACACACGCAAACATCCTGTCATTCTATGCCACACATAACAACAAATCACACCTCACCTTCACCCTCATAATACACACACTACACTCAAAAACATGCAATTTACAACATGTCTATGACCAACAACACGCACTCACACACACAACATGCGTCATACACACACACATGCCATCACACACGCCACATACACACATGCTCTCACACACACCACACACCATCACACACAACACACACACAAATACACAAACACATGCACACACACACGCACTCAGCAACGCCACACGCCCTCAACCACGCAACACACGTACTCACACACACACACCAACCTCCTCTGCTGATACAACACACAAAACAACACTTCAACATAACCTTAACTACCACACACAACACAACCACCACTAAACAAACACACACACCCAACCCACTGTTCCAATTACCTACCCTTCACCATACACACTACACTGAATACAATGCACATTTACACGTCTCACCACCCACTCCCATTGCACATCAACATCCCACCACACACAAACATATACAACAACACAACACCTCCGCTACTAACACACCTAGCACAATAAATCACCTCTTCCTTTCAATAACATATTTTACACAAAACATTACTATTTACACATCTGTCTAATTTATTGCACACAAACACTCAACTAACCAACACTGACACACACACTCACACACCACACACTCACTATCACATCACACACTCACTCATCCACACACACACCCCACACAATCAACAATCACACACAATAATTACATACACAGTCACCCACCCACCCACTCAGTCACCCACCCACTCAGTAACCCACCCACCCACTCACTTAGTCACTCAAAAACTCACTTAGTCACCCACCCACTCACTCAGTCACCCACCCACTCACTCACTCAGTCAAGTCACCCACCCAGTCAGTCACCCACCCACTCAGTCAACTCAGTCAACTCAGTCACCCACCCACTCAGTCACCCACCCACTCAGTCACCCACCCAGTCACTCAGTCACCCACCCAGTCACTCAGTCACCCACCCATTCAGTCACCCATTCAGTCAGTCACCCAGTCACCCACCCATTCAGTCAGTCACCCACTCACCCACCCACTCACCCACCCAGTCAGTCACCCACTCACCCACCCAGTCAGTCACCCACTCACCCACCCAGTCAGTCACCCACTCACCCACCCAGTCAGTCACCCACTCACCCACCCAGTCAGTCACCCACTCACCCACCCAGTCAGTCACCCAGTCAGTCACCCACTCACCCAGTCAGTCACCCACTCACCCACCCAGTCAGTCACCCAGTCAGTCACACACTCACCCACCCAGTCAGTCTCCCACTCACCCACCCAGTCAGTCTCCCACCCAGTCAGTCTCCCACCCACTCTCCCACTCAGTCTCCCACTCAGTCTCCCACTCACCCACCCATTCAGTTTCCCACTCACCCACCCATTCAGTTTCCCACTCACCCACCCATTCAGTTTCCCACTCACCCACCCATTCAGTTTCCCACTCACCCACCCATTCAGTTTCCCACTCATCCACCCATTCAGTTTCCCACTCACCCACCCATTCAGTCTCCCACTCACCCACCCATTCAGTCTCACACTCACCCACCCATTCAGTCTCACACTCACCCACCCATTCAGTCTCACACTCACCCACCCATTCAATCTCACACTCACCCACCCATTCAGTCTCACCCAAAACCACCCACCCAGTCACTGACCCCACCCACCCACTCACCGACCCCACCCACGCACTCACCGACCCCACCTACCCACTCACTGACCCACCCAGTCACCGACCCCAGTCACTGACCCACCCAGTCACCGACCCCGAAAAAGTCACCCAGTCACCGACCCACCCACCGACCCAAACTCACCCACACACCCACCAACCCAGAGTCACCCACCCACACACCTACCCAAAGTCACCCACCCACCGACCCAAAGTCACCCACCGACCCAAAGTCACCCACCCACCAACCCAAAGTCACCCACCCACCGACCCAAAGTCACCCACCCACCGACCCAAAGTCACACACCCACCGACCCAAAGTCACACACCCACCGACCCAAAGTCACCCACCCACCGACCCAAAGTCACCCACCTACCGACCCAAACTCAAACCGACCCAAAGTCACCCACCCAGTCACCGACCCAAAGTCACCCACTCAGTCACCAACCCACCCACCCACTCAGTCAAGTGTCACCCACCCACACAGTCACCCACACACTCAGTCAACTCAGTCACCCACCTAGCTGTCAAGGGGGGGGGGAAGCCTAACCCTGTCGTACGCCCCCCCCCCCAAATTACATCCCGGGCAACGCCGGGTCTCTCAGCTAGTGATACATAAAGCTTGGCCCCCTGCAGACGCACTTACCAGAACTCCCTCCTACTGTCTCTTTACGTTCTCCCTACCTACCAATTAGACTGTAAGCTCCTCTGAGCAGGGACTCCTCTTCCTTAATGTTACTTTTATGTCTGAAGCACTTATTCCCATAATCTGTTATTTATATTATCTGTTATTTATTTGATTACCGCGTGTATTACTACTGTGAAGCGCTATGTACATTAATAGTGCTATATAAATAAAGACATACAATACAATGAGGAGAGGCTAGCTAAATTAGATTTATTTACATTATAAAAGAGGTGTCTAAGAGAGGATATGATAGCTATATACAAATATATTCGGGGACAGTACAAGGAGCTTTCAAAATAACTATTCATTCCAAGGGCAATACAAAGGACTCAGGTTCATCCCTTAAGTTTGGAGGAAAGGAGATTTCACCAGCAACAAAAGAAAGGATTCTTTACAGTAAGGGCAGTTAAAATGTGGAATTCATTATCCATGGAGACTGTGATGGCAGATACAATAGATTTGTTCAAAAAAAGGTTGGACATCTTTTTAGGAAGGAAATGTATACAGGGATATACCAAATAAGTAAACATTGGAAGGATGTTGATCCAGGGAGTAATCCGATTGTCAATCCTTAGAGTCAGGAAGGAATGTATTTTTCCCCTTATGAGATATCATTGGATGATATGTCACTGAGGTTTTTGTTTGCCTTCCTCTGGATCAATATACTGTAAGTACGGATATAGGATAAAATATCTGTTGTCTAAATTTAGCATAGATTGAACCTGATGGACATATGTCTTTTTTCAACCTTATATTCTATGTAACTATTTAGCTATGTAAAGCTCCTATTCATTTCAATGTTGATTTTTTTCTTTGATACATCTGGAATGTTTTTTGCCCCAGATAACTCACATAAGCTTATGCTTTATTTAACCCCTTCAGGGCTTTCACACATTCTTTCACCAGTCCATGGGACAATTATTACATATATTCAGTGTAGGTTCCTCCATACGGTGATTCCTTGCCGTGGCATGCAGGTTTATAAATGCTTTGGCCAAGGGGTTTAACAAAATACCCTTTTTCATGAGATTATTATTTTATTTTAACCTAATTGGTAGGAGCGCAGGAGTCGTTCTTTTTGTTTTTCTATATGTAAGGCCTATCTTTTTACCAGCAGCAAACTTCTATAGGGGGGAGCGCGGTATTATGTACAGTTTCTCACTTTGCTTATATCCTACCTAGATCATACATCTGTACTGTATTCAAATGGGTATTATCAACAGATTGGGCCAAACCCTACAGTCCAGAATTCAACCTAAAATATATATGATTTTTAGCAGTCTGCTAACCAGTTTTTATAAAAAGACGTTCAGCTGAAAAACTTGTATTTAATAAATAATAAAATCATATTAAAAGTAATGTTGTTATGTATCAATGTGTTTCTTGCTGCATAACTGGTAGTAAACACCAAAGAAAACAATTATTTTCCCCCAGATTTGCAGCCAGTAGACATTTTTTTTACCAAAACTTTCCACAGGTTTGATGGCTGAAAGACTTGTATAGATAGTGTCCATTGATTCCTGGCCCCTGTGTCTGAAAACAGGGAAATGCACAATAACAAATATGATGGAGTATATATAACATGCTTTTTTTGTCAGAGGTCAGCATTGATGTTGGTACATTCTCCTGCTGGCATACTTTGACAACTAAAAAAGAAAGAGGAAGACAGCACACCCGATAGCACCCGCTTACAGCATCACTGCTATCTTAAGAAAAAGTATTCACACCAACTGCATCATCTTATAATGAAATTCACATGCCTTTTAATGTCAAAGAACAAGGTAATACAGTACATAAAAAATACAATGGTTCAGGCCCAAAAATGGCCGTTCATTACTGGTAAGTATATCACATCATTACTGTACATACTTTGGCAAATATCCTTCCTCGTGTCAGGGGAAATGCTGGCATTCTTTTCAGGGCTGTTTATCAAAGTCTCATTGCTGCTAAAGTAAACTCCGTTTGGTGTAATTATGGGTTACATCCACAGAGCCCTGTTAAATTTTTGCTGCTAACGTGAGGTTACCTAAATAGGTAAGGTCCGTTAGCTTCCCTGAGCTTAATGGGTATCCACAAAGCTAAATATAAACAAAAATTAACGTCCGTTAGTGATCTCATTAGCATACAGTTAATGCCATGTTAAGTTAGTACTGCTTTGCGTTAGCTTCAAATAACGTGGCGTTACCCAAAGATGGGGTTACTTCCATGAAGACCCTGAATCTGTGTTTAAGTGAAGTAATAAAAACAGAATACAGGAGCCGGAAAGAGCCTGGTAAATAACAATATGATAGTTAAATCATTCCTCTGTGGTCTTGGGTAAGGGGTTAGTGGGGTAAGCTTTTTACGATAAGCGGATAAGGGGTTAAGGTTTTTAGGGTAACGTGTTCGTGGGATAAGCTTTTTATGATAAGCGGATAAGGGTTAAGGTTTTTAGGGTAAGGGGTTGAGGTTATTAGGGTTAGGGTAAGGACACATTATCTCTGGCAGCCAAATGTCGCGGAAGCAAATGTCCTGGCACTGAAACGGAGGTGGCTGAACGGCCACGTCGAAATGTCCTAGGCCTAAGGCCCAAAGCCTCCTAATTTTCATATAGGAGATAGCTCTCATTAAAGTGATATATACCTTAGAGTGTAGTAGTCCTGGCTTCACTAGGAGAACGTATCACACTGATCACGTAACCGCGATATAACCTTGGCACGCAGGTTCCTCCAGCCGGATGACTGGGACAGGGGAGTTAGGAGAATTAGTAGAATCTGAGAATTATCTCCGCAAGGCAATTTGATCTGATATGAACTTTATCTATATTGCTTGACGAGTGCACTTTTTTAAATCTTTGGATACTTTTCTTTTGTAAATAAACACCTTGATCGATAGAGAGGTTTATTTGCTGTGTTTCCCTCCAAAGCGCCCTGACGGTTAAATGAAGACATATCATGTATCTAAAATATAACCATTGCAAAAATGTTAACAATTGGAAAATAAATGTTATAGCATGTGTGACACACTGACAAGATGGATTTTGGCTATTATGGAGGTTTACAGAGTGCATATGCTGGGTAAATTGGATGTGTAAAATAAAAATGATAAGCTATTCTAGTGGTCGTGTAGCAAACTTCCTGTCTAGGCTCTGTTGGAACACTGCTTATGTCCCTAGGCTGTTGATTATTCTACACTCAGAGAATAAAGCACCTAATCCAGAAGAAAGATTATGGGATTCACGTTTATAAAGCTGCTTTCTGCACTTCAATGAGAAAGGAACCTCCAAGCATATCACTTACTGAAAAGTCTACAAAGCTTATTCCACTTTCTGCCTGTCTTTAATTTACACTGGAAAAGGTGCATCATTTATGTGAAGAATAGATTTTTGGATTTAATGTGAGTTTCTGCTGAAAGAAATGTTTGTAACATAAACCCTGTTACGTGTAATGGTAAATTGGAATACCCTTCACCAATTATACTTTTCTACACCAACTTCAATCACCAATTGCATCGACATACTGTTATTAAATGTGTAAAAAATACTCTGTTAGTTCGTATGTAAAATACTCCAATAATCATGCACAAAATATTCTGACAACTCACATGTAAAATACTTTGACATTACATGTGCCCAAATACTTTGATGTTATATGTGTAAACATACTTTAATATTAGGTGTGTAAAATACTCTTATATTATAAATAATAATATTTTTTTTTCACATAGCGCTTTTCTCAAACTGCTTCACAATTACAGTACGCAGCATAAAGGAATGTTACAGACACAGTCAATACCCAGATGATCTTACAATCTATGTCTTTGGGGTCTGAGGCACAGGGAGATAAAGTGACCAAGCCATGGACACAAGGAGCAGACACCAAGATTTGAACCAGGTTCACCTGCTTCAAACTGTGTTGTTGCTCCCAGGGTCAGTGTCTTTACTCACTGAGATGATCCTTCAGCATTAAAGGTGCATTACTGCCTAGGTTGTTTTTTTTTTATTAGGTGGGAAGCAGGGTGTCTCCAGACCTGAACCCTGTTAATTTCATTTCCACAGGTCATGTAGCTGCCCGACTCGGCACCTAATATAGCGGTTTAAAGGTCCGACGTCACACGGACAAATAGAAAGCCAGATGATGGCTTCTTATTTGCCTGCATGATGTGGGACCCTTAAACTTGCAGGAGACACCAGCATGAACTTCTCCTGTAAATATCTCAGGAAACAGGGGGTCCCCGGAGTTGAAATGTGTGGGGTTCCGCTCAGGAAATGCTGCTTTAAATCGCCAGGATTAATGCTCTTAACCAAGAAAGGAGGAAGAAGTGCGCTGAAGCATTTGCATTTCAAAAGTGTACATTTTATTAGTGTGATTTTATTGTATATAATATATACCCTGTTCATTTATGTAACTGTATTTGTAACTATGTTTTATTTGTCATATTAACTATGCCCAGGACATACTTGAAAACGAGAGGTAACTCTCAATGTATTACTTCCTGGTAAAACATTTTTTTTATAAATATATAAATAAGTACGTATGGAGAGCAATTGTAGAAGTTGCTTTTCCTATGTCGCCTTTAAGGTTACAGGGGAAAACAACACAGAAACCCTTAACCACAAGCAACGCAAGCCGCACATTTCTTCATACAGTACAGACCATTTCCATACATATGATAACATGTAAATGTGACTCTCCGCTAATATTCTCCCACTTGTTCCATAAATCCTAATATCACTGCAGACATACTGTACAAGAAAGAGTAACACAGAATGATAAATACAGATAAATAAAGATATATTACAGTGCAATCTGCGACAAAATAAGCACTGTGCACTTTTAATGGGGGGTGGTATATAGAGAGACCACTTAGTGTCCCAGGCTGGGTACACAACTGTTTTTGCGGTCACATACTTTTGTCATTACCCTTTTCTTTTATTAAACACCCCAAACATACTAGGTATTGCCATATATAATAAATACAGTAGACAATAAAATATATATATGGACCAGTTAAGTGAATAGTTATTTTCCAACAAACAGATATAGTATGAAGGATCCTGCTCAGAGATTACAATCTAATGAGAAGAGGGGATTTGGTTAGGAATTGGTAGGATAATTCAATTAACATTGGTTGTTAATGTTTCATGTCATTTGGTTTTTACCTGTCAGGCTGCTGAACTAAAACTAAATGGAACTCAGCTGACTTTCTTTTATCAAAAACGGCTGGGTTTTTGGGGGGGGGGAGGGGGAGGGGTATCTGTCTGTTTTATGTGACCTTTTCTCAACACCTTGTCACATAAATGATCCAATGAACAGAGCAAGCAAAGGATTTCCCATTTCTGATGCAGTCTTCCCATTACCCAGGAAGAAATCTAATGAGAAAAGTATAAAAAATATACAATTTTCACAATGTTTAACCCTATATAAAGCGATACTTTCCATTTTCCCTGTTGATTCCGGTGTCCTTATCTTAACCTTATTTACACACTAAAAGCATATCAGTCACTTTATTTTGGTCGCTATTTCTGTGCTTGTATTATTTGTTAAATCCTGTGTTGCATATAAGACTGTGTTTCTACTTATAGTTCATATCCAGTTTGTGTTCTCAAAATGGATTAAAAAATCTGAATGCGGAACCAACTCTTTAATTATGCCACATGCTTCTAAAAGTGCAAAAAGGTAAAGACACATTTGTATTTTCTTACCATGTATATTTATTTATGTGGAGAGTATAACAAATAGTTTAATTAGTTTAAAATGTTATCCCTGTATCTTGCAATAAAGTGTTATATTAGGGTTCCTGTTGTACATATAACTAACACGTGATATAGAAGGGGTTTTAGCGTGATCAGTTAGGCAACGTTTCTTGACAATGTCGATTGATCATTTCTATAAAGATATAAGGAATATATTAGTTATGAATGGGGTGCATTGTTATATCTAAAATGTTACCAGTCTCGCTAATATTAAGTGATAGGTGATACGTAAGATGAATTCTTATTATGTATTAAATTCGTCCTCTCAGTCTTTGCTGACGTGATCTGTTTGAAAAGGAAATTAATTTGCTTGAGAAAGCTGTTTATTAAGAATTAAAGGGCACAAACTACCCCAAATTGTAGAAATTAATTGTATTCTGATATGATCATTAAAACCATAATTGGTAGTATTTTCTATGTTGAAACCATCTTAGGGGTATTTGTAAAATATATACATGTTACATACATGATACATGTACAAATTTGATTGACTATATTTAAATGATATAGCAATTCCAGTCTGAAATTGACATGTTTTCATTTCGTTAACCTAAGCGAAAAACATAAATAGATCTTTTGTCTTTTCTTATGTTTTTATGTAAGGTAAATGTATTGAATTGCAAGTTTTGCCCCATTTCGGTCTTCAAATGAATATGATTAATTAATTTGCTCATTAAATGCATACCGAATAAGTAAGTGCTTGCATAAAGATACTACCTGAATTAACCTTATAAAATCCTTAAGAAATGCAAAAAGTTCACGATACAATAAATATTATTTGTGAAAAAATGTTTATTTGTTTTACATAAATAAATAAATATTTTCTGATATACAGAAACAAAATAAGACACATATACAGTATTGAAAATCTATTTTCAAACATTTTATAAGATTTAAGGTAAATCCCATAACATTTGTACATATCATCATAACTACAGTATACTAAGATCTGCCATGAATCAATTTAACAAATTTCTCATATTGATACAAAATACTTCACATTTGCTTTTTTTTTCTAGGAGTACACCAACAAATATTTATTTGCCCCTCAACTTCTTTTCAGACACTTGGAGGTCTATTTTAAATTGGCTGCATCTTGAAAATTCTGGCAAGAGATCAGAATAATTATATTCAAAGAGTGGGATTTTGAATAGTACCATTAAACATCTATGTACACTGTTTACTAGAGGGCCAAGAATTGTCTATTAAAAGTTAATCATTCAGTTCTAGAGACATTTCATGTAATAAGAACTCTTTGCAAGTTACACTATGTACAAAAGCGACTCAAACATCATATTGTGTTTTGCAGGGGAAACAGTGTAAAAGTCTTTTGTGAATCTTTTGGTTTATGGACTTGGAGAAAGGTCCCTGTCGTCCTTTCCGGACGATGATGGTGACATGGCTATGTCATCTTCATCTTCTAAACACTTTGTAGATGACAATGATGAGCATTTGCAGTTGTGGGGGTTTCCTCTGTGGGAGCTATTCTTGCCTTCTTTCTTGTGCTTAACTCTTCTGTTCTGGAACCAGATTTTTACCTGTTTCTCAGAAAGGTTCAAGTAGGTAGCTATCTCGATGCGCCTAAGTCTGGACAGGTACATGTTGGAGGCGAATTCTCTCTCCAGCTCCAGGAGTTGGGTACTGGTGAAGGCTGTGCGCATTCGCTTACTGCTGGGTAACTGGCTGGAGGAGCTGTCTGAAGGAAACAAAAAACAGAGAGATGTCAGTACAAATCTGATATTATAAATGCACAGTTATTCATTATTGGCGGCCTCTTCATTGTTGTTGTAAAATACAACATGCAACATGTAGTTGCATGCACTTTTTCATTTCTTAACATTAGAAGATTGCTAAATGTAAACAATAAAAATTAAATATGTATGTTATCCCCGGTTAACTTGGTTTTATAGTAAATCTAGAAACTGCTTATCAAACGTGCATCAGAAAATCACATTTTCCAACTAGACTTGGAATGTAACTTTTGTTAGTACTTTGAGTTTGGTTTAATGTGTCACTCCACAGGTAAGTACAGTAATACGTTTCTTGTACTCACCAACAGAAATGCAGTTAAACTGCCTTGGATCTGGCAAGGGATATGTCGCTTGATAGATGGTTGGCCCGTGGCTCAGGTTGATTCCAGAAGAAGCCAAGTGCTGTCTGCCCAAGGCAGCAGGGCAGTACTGAGAGCTGAAGGAGGAGAAGGAAGCCTTGAGCAGAGGGATGCCCGGTGGAGGTGGATGGAGCTGGGAAGCTGTAACACACATCGGACAGACGCACAGCAGTCCTGCTTTACGAGAGTGGCAAGAGCCCAGGGGTAATCCGTGCAAGGGGTGTGAAGGATGCACTGCATACGGGAATAGAGGAGGGTGGTTCTCATCCTTCTTCTCGTTCGTTTCCCTGAGAATGAGGGAATCTACTAGGAATGAGCGAGGCATCTAAGGACAGTCAGTGGCTCTGTGCAGCTGCTCTATGTGGCGATCAGTGCGCACAGGGTGCTGCTGGACAGCAGTGTGGTGCTGAAACCAGACGCGCTGAAGTTTAAATAGTGTTCCTGCCATGTGATGGTTACGACAGGAGCGGCGAGTGCACTCAATAGCCTTTTTGTGCTTTTTCTCTTGGCATTCACTCTGCACGCTTCCTCATTATTTCACTTGTTAACTAAATGAACTGCATAATGTACTCTATTCTTGTCAACCCCACCCACGCCGTAACAGGCGTCCCTCTTCCCTTTTGGGATTTACTTTCTCATTCCCTGTCTATTTAATATTCTTTTATCTCCCTATATTTTGGTCTTTTGAATATAAGCAAGTTCATCCCATTTCTGTTATGTGAAAATGCTACTTGGTTTTATCTAATCCATGGTAACGTCCAGCCTCCGCCTGACCTGCATTATCCAGCCACCTGTAGAATATTTCTGCCTATCTCCTTATATCATCTATTTTACTGAATACCACATATATTTGTTCATTGTGGGCAATTCTCTCTTATTTACCCCTCTTCATACCAATACGTATGGTTGGTGTTAATACAGTGAGTATTAATTTTATCTGATCTTTGTAACTTGTGTGCTAAAACGGGACTATAATCAATTAATTCACATTTTCAAATGAATTATTAATTCAGAGTACTATATACCGATATTTGCAATATTCACCTCTTGCATTGTGAATAGTTTAGCATTTATTTGAGAATGTTGATTTTACTCTACATCATTAAATATTTATTGAAATTATAAGCATTTATGGTGACTTCTTGCTTTGACTTGCTTAACCTGGTTCTCAATATAACAATAAACGTACCAATATATCCTTATATCCAATGTGTACATAAATGTATAGAAATATGCCGTTAGTATCTTTTCTTATAAAGGACCTTCCAAGCTATGCAATTGGTATATGCAATCTGTATATTATTTCGTTTCTAGTGTAATTCTTTCATAGTATTTCATGTAATCACCCCACATATAATAAGCAATAGAATGAAATTAATAAATGATTGTCCTACAGTATATGTGTTTGTAGGTAGATAGATAGATAGATAGATAGATAGATAGATAGATAGATAGATAGATAGATAGATAGATAGATATTTAGATATAGGAGCTGCATACATCCTGTTAATGGACAATGTATATTAATAGTGGCATGGACTATTAGGGGCGCATGAAGCATATTGCTTTGCATAATTGATGTTTAGATGCTCATTCTATCCGAGTAAAGGAGCCATAGCTCTGAATAAACAGACAGACTAGGGCTAAAATCGGAATATTATCCGTAACAGGGCAGCAACCAGCTCTGCACCTGCAGCTCTCCTCCCTCAGGCAAGAAACCAGCAGAGCCTCGCCTGAGGGGAAAGAGTTAACATCCCCTGAATGGACACTCAGCCAAAGCTACTGGGAAGAATATCTAAAAAATAACCAGTTTTTTTCAGCCGCTGGACCTTATTGAATGTCATTGAAGAAAGTTTTGAATGCAAGATAAAGAGAGGCGAATTAAAGTGTGTGACAGCAGAGGATAAGCAAACACAAAGAGAACTCTGTCACACTTTGGGCAAAATCCGTGGGCTTTTTACCAAGCCTCCTCACTATGATTGAATTAAGTAATAGGAAAACATTTTCTTTCACTTTAGAGCCATTAGAGAAAAACTTCAAAGAGAATAGCACTTTTTAATGTGCAGCAAAACAATAGAATCTGTTTTGTGCTGAAATGTTTGAGAGGATTGTTTTGCAATTATGGGTTGGAACAACACAGTCCTGTGAAACCTTGCAAGGGGATATTTAAAGCCTGAGCATTTAAGTTTGAATTGTACGCAGGTATAGTCATCTAAATATCTATGGCTCAAATATATATTTGTTTTAAGGCAAAGGGGAAGTGAAATAAACGTCCCTGTCTAACTCACTATCGAGAAACTCCTTTGCATTTGCTGCAGAGTTATCTATAGTCTAAAGTTTGATATCTCTTTTTAAGACTTGCTTTCCAAGGGCGAAATCCAAGCAGTGCAATCAGGAAGTCTTCTTAGATCTATCTGATTCTCAGTAGAATTGTAGCTGTTTTGACAGATTTTCATAAAATACTGTACACTAACACTATCATTTTAAAGTGCCTCTATGAAACTTTATTTACAAATACTTTAGAACTTTGTTGTAGTTGCTGCAAACTATTAACCTAGCTCTGTACATGACCTGCAGACAGTGAGAGAAAGAACATCCAATTATCTGCATATCTTCTACAATAGAAAAAACAGAACCAGTGCTTTGTATAAAGAAGAAAAGAAGGCATGCTCTGTATAAATATGTTAAGCTGTGATGCTATGGTATATTTATCATCTGTTAATCTAAATTTATTTACACACATTCTCTAGATTCTTTATAAACATTGGGTTTTGTATGACCCAAAATAAATCAGATTTCTAAATATGAATCAAGTTATCACCACCCCCTGAATGCTTTCCAGGTTAAACTGCTATTATATTGGGTGCAAAGCAGTTTATGAGACACTTCATAAAGTCTACAAACTGACGTCGCTTTCTTCCGTTTCAACAGTTTGGACAAAACAATATCAGTTTTTTAGCTTCTCTAGTTTACTTTTAACATGTTCAATTGTGCTGTAGCAGCTGATATATGTAAACTCTGCAAAAGTCCCCTGCAGAAATAAAAAGCATAAGAACATTTTGTGTGTGTGTGTGTGTGTGTGTCTATGTATATATGTGTGTGTGTGTGTGTGTGTGTCTATGTATGTGCGTGTGTGTGTGTGTGTGTGTGTGTGTGTGTGTGTGTGTGTGTGTGTGTGTGTGTGTGTGTGTGTGTGTGTGTGTGTGTGTGTGTGTGTGTGTGTGTGTGTGTGTGTGTGTGTGTGTGTGTGTGTGTGTGTGTGTGTGCGCATATATATATAAGCCTGCAATTCACTTTCACACAGAACAAATCAGCTAATTTACCCTGCATACTTACAGTAAACACATGCAAGAATGTAGTCTCATTGTTCATCATGTATGTTTGGTTGCTTTCAGTAGGTGTAGCTCAGAATATTGAAGAATGTACTTAAAGTAGCAGTTCAAGCAATATCCTACATGTGTGTTTTTTTTAAATAAATCAGTTCTGTACTATGAGAAAATACTTGTAGCATTAAAAAAAAAAGCATTTTAAAGACATTTGCTATGTTTCTAATGTAGGAAGAGTTTACAAAGTGACAACCCCCTTCCCCTTCTGATAGGCTCTGGCTCTTGAGCCTGTCCTCTCTCTAGCAGTGAACCAATTGTATCTAGTAACTGCCCAGTCAATCATATTGTAGGAACTACATTGCCCAAAATGCTGTGCAAGAACTGAATTAAATAACCTTGAGCAAGCAATCAATTACAGTCAATTGCAGGAGAACTGATCGATCTGCAGTTTAGCTAATCACTTGTCAGTGTGCAGATTGTATTGATGCACATATTGAATGGGGGAATATATATATATATTATTTTAAAAATGGCAGCTTGAACTGCAGCTTTAAAAAAGGTATTTGGAAAACAAAAATAAATTCATCTTTCATAATCCAGAAGATTAGTAGTGGGTAAGTGAGCAACTTTTGCAGTTTGTTTTGCAGAGACCCTAATAGGTCACAGATGTGTGAAATTTCAGGAACCACTTGAAAGTTAAAACATTTTAATAATATGTCATTCAGTAATAATTAATGTAGAATTGAATTATAAAGACTTTAGTGAGGATCTGTTGCAAACACAAGCAGTGCGGGTTTATATATTCAGATCTGAACTAATTTCCTTTAAAATATAGGAAATAATTGCATTATTTCCATCTACAGTGTACAGATAGCTTTACTGTATATCCATTGTGAACACCACTTTCATTTGCAATGGGAGTTGATGGGGAGGATGCAGCATCATGTAATTTATAAACTCATGTTGCATGTCCTGACAAAGTTTGGGTTAGAAGTCCATCTTTTAGACACTACTGTTACACATTCATACTGTCCCTAAAAATGTCTTTTTTATTTATTTATTTTCAATATGTTTTACCAGGAAATAATGCATTAAGTTGCCTCTTGTTTTCAAGTATGTCCTGGGTACAGAGTTATGGTAACAGTACAGGGTTGCATTAAATGAACAGAGGTTGTACATTATATTAAGAGAGAGAGAGTTAGAGATAATATGTGATTATGGGCGTATATAGCAGCTAAAGACAAGATTAAAATGAAGTCTTGAAATTACTGAAACTGGAAGCTATTATTGTTCCAATTGTGAGGTGCATGGTAAGGGGAGTAGGAGCTGCTGCATTCCTTGTTGAACCTTGGGATCATGAACAGAAAGAGAAGGAGGAAAGAAAAACTTTATTTTAATATTTTGTAAACTGAAAGGGAAGTAGAATCATGGATTAGACTCCCAGCAAAGGCAGTGGAAGCTAATACAGTAACATAATTAAAGGTTGCTTGGGATATACACAAAGGTACTCTAGGTATGAAGGGTACCTATGGATTAGATGGGATCTGAGATTTCAGCTGGTGGGAGAACAGGCACAGGTGGTACAGGAGGTCTTAAACTGCTCATTTTTTTAAGTTTTTATAGGGGTAATTAAACAAATTATTCTGGCTTCAAAATGGGGACACAATACTGTACCAGATTTATAAAAAAAAGAAAATCACACTGTTTTCAATGGGAATAATTTTTCTTAGTAAATTTAGTGCATTTTTTGCCCCAGTTTTGCAGCCAGTAGACTTTTGATAAATAGACCTCTATGGGTTTCCCCTATTACAACCCCCCTGGGTGCAAAGCTGGAACATAAAAACAGCAGCAGATGTATGAAAGATAGAACTATAATTGAAAAAAACATGCATATTTTATTTGATATACCTGTCGCAATTTTGTCTCAAATGCATAATTTGTGCCTCAGTTTATATATCCAGATGGTTTTCATTAAATCTAAAATGGTGTCTTAGAAATCTGCCTCTTCCACTTTGATAGTTTCTTTTTCCATTGTAGACATTGTAGGGGAGATTGCTTTATAGCATATTGTCGTTATGCACCATCCCGACTCTTGCGTTCTTCTCAAGGATGTCTTCTTTCTACCACCTTTGTATCAAAAGCTCTCTCCTACCTTAAACCTTTCTCACTTACTGCTCCGCACCTCTGGAATGCCCTTCCCCTCAATACCCGACTAGCACCCTCTCTATCCACCTTTAAGACCCACCTTAAGACACACTTGCTTAAAGAAGCATATGAATAGCACTGTGGATTATACTGGACACATGATACATAAAGCTTGGCCCCTTGCAGACGCACTTACCAGAATTCCCTCCTACTGTCTCTGTACGTTCTCCCTACCTACCAATTAGACTGTAAGCTCCTCGGAGCAGGGACTCCTTTTCCTTAATGTTACTTTTGTGTCTGAAGCACTTATTCCCATGACCTGTTATTTATATTATCTGTTATTTATTTGATTACCAAGTGTATTACTACTGTGAAGCGCTATGTACATTTATGGTGCTATATAAGTAATGACATACAATACAATATTGTGGAGGGTTCAAAGGTGCATCCATTTGGACAGCATTCTTAAAATATGACCCAAGTTAACTAATGCCAATTATATGGTTAATTCATTCTTCTATCAGTGTCTTGTATTCATAACTTTGTAAAAATATTTCCAAATATTTTTTTTAAATGGCCTTGGAAATGTTTCTAAACATTGTCAGTAGAGACTTGGGCGTTGTTTGGTTTTCCCTCTGCGGCCCCTTGTTTGTCTTTCTTCGTGTACATAAAATACCTCCTTCCCCTTTCCTAGTTGATCCTCTGACAGGGGGGTGTGCATAATACTAAATAAATTATCACGAGGGTGGAAAAAACAAGATAAACAATACACCCACCTCCTTCAGTGTCCTGACTGTAAATCAACACTAGGGATCGGCAAAATGTTCGCCGAAGTGTGTGAACCACATTTGAAGACATTCACGCCTATCTAGTGAACACCTTCAAACTTTATAAACTGAGTTAAAACACTTAGGGGTAGATTTTCAGAAGTGCGCGAAATGAAGGCAAATAACGTTATGTTATTTAATTAGGTAATTATTAATACCTAATTATTTTTCCTTCATTTAACAGGGATCCTCAAAACTAATCATCTGCACAAATAAAGTACGTTAGCAAAATCACCATCATTATGTTACCTGAGTTTTCCAATACGCTGCCCATGTGCATTGTCAAACTTTAAGGCGCATTATTAAGGTAGCGTTATTAACAGATCTTTTCATGTGTGTAACCAAAAGTGACTGCAAATCTTGTTATAATATTAGAAATGTATAATTTTTACACTTATTACTTTTTTTTACTTAATCATATGGTATATAATGTAATAATAACTGTATAAAGTATTGGTGCATGTCCATCTTTCATTTATTTTAATTGTAAATTAATATAAATGAAATATTAATTAATATTTAATGCTGCTGCATATAACCCTTATTTGAAATTGCGCAGAGACTCGTGGCCTCTGTGGAGCTTCTTGCCGTTCCCTGTGAAACAGCTGTCCTCCCGCTGTAAAGACCATCGGGCTGCCGCTGACGCTGACTCCGTAGCCTGCCACCTTCCCTTACCATTGGAGGAGAGCCGAGGAAGTCCTGTGACGTCAGGCGCTGTTTGGATGCGGAAAAGACAGATCCTACCCAGAGGACTCGTGTGCAGCTGTACTTGCTGTACTATCGGCGTCGCTCCTAACCCTGAGTTGGTTACACTGCCTTTTATGATCATGGAGCATGTGAGTGAACTGGAGCTCACTGCTCTAAGGATTTTTTGTTTATTAAACTGTATTGTACTATGATCTTTTCTCTTTTCTTTTAATACATGTTGATCTGATTCCTGTGAACTACCATTCATCCACGAGAGGAGTTCTTGCGCTTTGTGTACTCCTGGGTGTGAGTGAGGGCAGCTTTTGAAGGTGCTAAATATGGTAGCGTTATAATCACGTGTTAACATTAACAGAGGTCTGAGGACCTCCATTGTTACTGTAGGTAATCTGCTCATTACCATATGATTTGTATATGAAAAAGCCTAAGGTCCGTTAAAATGTAAGGATTCGTTATTTTGATGGACAATGTCAGGACTTTGCTGCGCTAAGCACCTTTGGGGCTATGCGTTACGGATATCGATACGTTAAATTGAGATAACAGAATGTTAAAAAATGAGCGACCTTCTGAGGATCGACCCCTAAGGCCCATGTGGTGATAAGCACAGTTATAGAAGCAGTAACTTCCATTCAAGAAATTAAGGTTTCTACATTATTAACGAATATGCTTCACCCATATATGCACTTTATTGCGTAGGAGCATTAGACTTAATTGATTTCTTTAACAGCAACATTGAAACCATTAGGTCTATGCCAACTCTTTACTATGGTCCTACGCAGTACTGCCCTTTGCACACTGCATGGTAGCAGTGAAGGGTGTTGTAAACTCATTATCACCATATAAAAATGTTTCTAATGTCTTTTTGTCGTAAAACTGATTTTATTGAATCTAGTGTTCCCCCCAAAAATATGTATTTTTTTCCAAGATACAACTAAGTAAAGCAGTTATTTTAAGTATGATTAAATCTTTCAAAGGAAGCCTGTAACAGGGACTTATCCCTGTTGAAGAAATTATCTCTAAAATCCAGCAGGGATCTGGTTAAGTGTAGCAGGCGATTAACTAGACTCCACCTGGTCAATTAAGTCTGTAAGAAAAGCCTCCTGTTTGAAACAGGAGAGAGATTCCTTAACTCACATTTGGGCTGACAGAAGGAGAGCAGAGAAGCCTGCACACAGACACTGTCTTGAGCACAAAGGCTGTGCTTAGATCAACACACCCAGACACCCAGAGACCTATATTTCCTGGACACAGAGGACCCAGGAACCTGCCAGAGACTGACATTGAGGGCCACCTGCTTAAGGTTCTTTCTGAGACTTTGAAGTTATAGGCTGGTAATGGGAATATCCCTCCAGTCCTGCAGATAGGGTCTGGGGAAGTAAGTTAGCCCTTACAAAGGGATAGGGGTTTATTATTTTGTTGTTTTTGTATGTTTTGCCTGGATAAAGGAACAGGCTCAACAAAGCCAAGATATAATTTCACCCAAATCGGTCTCCATTATATGTACCTCTGCACACATCTCTTACAAAGCCAAATACACTGATAAATTGTCTATGTACCACAGAAATGTTATTATTTATTGGCATTTTTTACAACACGCCAAAATATTCCCCAGTGCAGTGCAATAATGTTAGAAGACGAATGACAATAAAATAGCAAACATTAACAAACATTGGCCCAGTACTTAAACAGGGCCCTGCTAACATGAGTTTGCGATGTTTAATGAAGGGAAAGTGGAAACATAAGGTACAGGGGGAAAACAGGAGAAGGAGAAGAAGAAGACGGAGAAGACGGAGAAGAACAACAAGAAGAAGGACAAATTTGGGTACAAAACAGGGGCATTTTCATTCTGCCCTTATGTATCAAAGTACTTTGCTCCAATTCTATCTGGTGTGCCCTAGCACAGGTGTGCACAAACTGGGGGGCCCTCCCCGCAAGGGGCAGGAGATTTCTTTTGGGGGCGCAGTGGTTACAGCGGCCCGGCACTCTTCCCCAAGGCATTTAAATTAAATGTCGGAGGACTGTGCGAGGCCTCTGTAACTCACTTACCATTGATTCAGCCGGCTTCAGGCATCCCGTCGCCATGGCAACGTGGCGTGAAATGATGCCACAGGGTCATGTGACATGACATCACATGACCCCATGGTGTCATTTGACTCCAGCACTAAGGTAAGGGGGAGCGCGAGCACTGGGGAAGAACAAGCAGGCGGGCGCATCACATGAAGTTTGCACACCCCTGTCCTAGCATGTTCCATGGGGAGTGTCATTAAGAGGAGTTGGGGAGCAGTTACATGGGGCACATATTATAATTTGTTTAATCTGTATCAGCGTATGTGTCTCTCTGCACCATCTATATATATATATATATATAAGTCTCAAATAATGTTTGTGTGTGTATGTCTGCTGGACAGCTCATTGGCCAAGCAGGGAGGAGCCAGGCAGGCAGAAGAGACACACCCACACTCTCCTCACACCGTGACCACATGCGCCTCTGACACACACACACACACCCACCCTCCCCCTCTCCCGGTGCCCGTCACTCTCCCCCGTCAACCGGACCGCAGCTCACCTTCCAGACACACCCCCCCCCCGTCCTGGAGGCCTCACTCTCCCCCCTCAGCCGGACCGCAGCTCACCTTCCCCCCTCCTGGTGGCCGTCACTCTCCTCCCTCAGCCGGACAGGCCCCGCACCTTCCCTGCTGCAAGCTTTCAGGCGGCTCCGCAATAAAATTTCCCGCCTCACCATGTCGCCCGCTAACAATGTCCGGATTCACGGACACTACATACTCCCCCCCCCCCCCCGCCTCACCCAAACCCGGACGCTACGCAACATCCCCAGCCACACCATCACCCTCACGTGCGATGCCCTGCACCGGCTCCCGGACGGAGGGAGAGCACGGCGCGGCCCTCCTGCTCCAGCCTCCTCCCCCCTCGCTCCCAATGAGGAACGGAGCGGAAGCGCGGTGCGGGCCTCCTACACTCATCCTCACGTGCACCGGCTCCCGGACGGAGGGGGAGCACGGCGCGGCCCTCCTGCGCCAACTCCAGGCTCCTCCCCCCTCGCACCCAATGAGGAATGGAGGGGAAGCATGGCGCGGGTCTCCTGCCCCAGCCTGCCAGTCTTGCCTCCCCGCCAACTTCCCGAACCCACCTCCTGCCCCAGCCAGATGCCACAGGGATATCAGTTCCAGGAGGGGAACCGTCTGCCGCCAGGAACCACCACCCGGTCTAGGCAAGTCACCCACCGTCTCCCACCCACTGTCACCCAGTCAAAGTCAGCCACCCACCCACACACCCACCCAGTAACCCACACACACACACACAGTCACTCAGCCACACACCCAGTCACTCACCCACCCAGTCACTCACCCAGTCACTCACCCACCCAGTCACTCACCCAACAAGTCACTCACCCACCCAGTCACCCACTCACTCACTCAGTCACCCACTCACTCACTCAGTCACCCACTCACCCACAGTCACCCACCCAGTCAGTCACCCACCCAGTCAGTCACCCAAAACCACCCACCCACTCACCGACCCCACCCATCCACTCACAAACCCCACCCACCCACTCACCAACCCACCCACTCACTGACCGACCCACCCACTCACCCACCCACCCACCCACTCAGTCAAGTGCCACCCACCCACTCAGTCACCCATCCACCCACACACCCACTCAGTCACCCACACACTCAGTCAACTACCTAGCTGTCAAGAGGGGGGAAGCCCAACCCTGTCGCCCGCCCACCCAAAATTACATCCCGGGCAACGCCGGGTATATCAGCTAGTTCTTACATAAATCCTCCATGTTAGGTGGTGTGAGTCTAACATTCTGCATCATATATACTTTGAAGGTACGAAACTCTCTCTCTCAAAGTGAAAGCACTGAATTATGCTTTAAGTATCTTTGTCCACATACTCAACCTTTCTATTTAATTACCAAAAACATTTACTTATCTCTGTAAAACAAAAACATTTTTTTTATATTGTCTTGCTTTCATCTTTTAATCCTGACCAAATACAGGATAGCAAACTTCTCCAGAAGCTTTATGTTTTGGAAAATTGATTTTAAATGCTTTTGTGATTTTTTGCAACCTACAATTGTAGAATAAGAATCAGCTTTCTTTCTTAACCCTTTCATGTAACCCTTTTTCATTGACATTTCTTACTCTGCTCTGGGAGTCCCATTTGCTAAGGTATCAAACATATCTTTATTTAAAAAATACATGCTAAGCAAAAATAGAAAAGAGGAGGGTGTGCGACTGAGTGATTTCACCTTATTGCAAATCAGATATGTGAGGTCAAGTGGAATCGCACTATTAATCCATCTACAGCAATGTAGAATGTCTCATAACTATGCCCTATCAGAAATACACAGCTCTTACTGGGTATGTAAACGTGTGAAGCTTGGCAGTTAATAGCAGGTGCGGTGATAATGTCGGTAGGCTTTCCTTACTTGGTTTCTCTATAGAGTCCACAATATTGTCTATGGAGTGCCACACTACAAAGCAGCAACAACATTGTCTGGTCCAGGCTTTCATTCCACAAAACAACAATACAGAAACACAAACTTGTCATTTTTATTTGTCACACACTTTTGTCTCTGTGCACTATACCTCACACCGAATCCTCCTCTTCCCAACCCACTTGCATGGGCTGCTAGTTAGGGACAAAGCTTTAAAAGATAATCAATACAAAAAGATCACAAAAGAGGTAGCTTGCTTCAGTCACTTCTATCAGCTGTATTCATTTGGACTGGGTACGTTACCCATGTTTCAGTTATAACCTCCTGGCAAGATTAGAGCTACTGGGATAATCACCACAATAACCACACCTACAGATATTTCTAAAGGGGGAGAAAGTTTGTTCGTCATAGTATATTTCACAATAAATATTTGTACAACTACAAAACAGATAGATTTGACTGAGCAGATAAAAACAATTGAAAAAGTGATACTATTTCATTTAGAAGATCACTCTCTCCATTAAACTGAAGATGCTGTTTCTATTTTATGTATTTATATTAAGAGTGGACACGTTTACTGTTTTGTTGGTTTTGGTTTGGTGAAAACTGACATTCGTTTTTTGGTTTTGGTTTGGCTTGATTGGTTTTGAATGTGTAAATAAATATAGAAATAAGTAAAAAAAAAAATTTTTTACTTGCCCAGTTTATTAAAAACATTTAAAAAAAATCAAATGATGAGCCTTTTCAGGGGTTTGGCTTGAATTAAAGTCAGGTTCAATATTTAGTTAGTGGTGATGTGTGAAAATTGTCAGAGGAGAAGTAAGTGCCGACTGCTATTGTAATGTAAATAAACTACAGAAAAACTGAAGTCAGGATTGGTAGGAATCAATAAGCCTGAAATATCCATATCCACAAATAAACATACCTAGTTATGTGTGAAAAGTGTCAGAGGAGGACTTTTCACACACTACTGTAACAGAGGAAGGACCTACAGTCCACGGTCGGTGCAAAAGGAACAGTTCACAGGCATAAACTATAACATCCAATAAATCCCATTGAAACTGAGCGATTGATCTTGATCCTGGGAGTATAGTAATAATCCTTGTATTGCTGCTCAAATATGGTGAGCTAAAATAGTGACAATAAATCTATTGATTAACCTATGACTCATAAATTAGTGGCCTAACGGACTAAAATCATAAAGTGGGATTTATAGAGTACTGGGGAGGCACAAACACCAAAAGGTATAGTGCCCCCTTTTTCCCAACCACACTCAGATAAGGCCACTAGAGCATATAGATAATAAAGTCAATCATTAGCAGGAAAACTCCACAGGAAACTCACTTTTAGTAGAGACTAGCTGAGAGACCCGGCGTTGCCCGGGACCAAAACCTCCCGCTCCTTCCTCTCTTCAACCCCCCCCTCCACCCCCCCATTCCCCTCGTCTCTCTCCACCTCCCCCCACCCATGCGCAGGTGTGGTCCTCCCCCCCCCCCCCCTGCGCTGCTCTGGTCATCCCCTCCCCCGCGCAGCACACAGTGCCACACACCCGTGAGACACACAGTGTCACACACACCGTGAGACACACACAGTGCCACACACACATACACACACAGTGTCACACACATACAGTGTCACACACACACACAGTGTCACACACACACAGTGTCACACACACACACACACACACACACACACACACACAGTGTCACACACACACACACACACAGTGTCACTCACACATACACACACACACACACAGTGTCACACACACAACACTGTCACACACACACACACACACACACCGTCTCATACACACACACACAGTGTCACACACACACACACAGTGCCACACACACAGTGTCTCACACACACAGTGTCTCACACACAAACACACACACACTGTCACACACACACGCTCCCACCAGTCCAGAAGGCGCCTCACTCCTGTCCGGGCGCTCTGACCGGTCGATCCCGGGTGTGGGGGCAGAGCATGCAGCGCAGGCCGCCGAGCGCACGGTAACCCGGAGCGGGCGCGAGCCAGTGTCGGGAGGAGGCTAAAGTGCCCGATGAGCGGGAGCAGCCGCAGGCTGGAGCCGCAGCGTGCACGCAACCGCCAGGCCGCTGGACGACGCGAGTCGAGGCCGGCGCCGAGGAGCGCCTAGTGGTGTGACCGGGGGGAGGGCGGTTGGTGGTGGGGGAGAGGTGAGGCCGGCGCCGAGGAGCGGCTAGTGGTGTGACCGGGGGGAGGGGGGTTGGTGGTGGGGGAGAGGTGAGGCCGGCGCCGAGGAGCGGCTAGTGGTGTGACCGGGGGGAGGGGTGTTGGGGGTTTGAGAGGTGAGGCCGGCGACGAGGAGCGGCTAGTGGTGTGACCGGGGGGAGGGGGGTTGGTGTTGGGGGTTTGAGAGGTGAGGCCGGCGACGAGGAGCGGCTAGTGGTGTGACCGGGGGGAGGGGGGTTGGTGGTGGGGGAGAGGTGAGGCCGGCGCCGAGGAGCGCCTAGTGGTGTGACCGGGGGGAGGGGGGTTGGTGTTGGGGGTTTGAGAGGTGAGGCCGGCGACGAGGAGCGGCTAGTGGTGTGACCGGGGGGAGGGGGGTTGGTGTTGGGGGTTTGAGAGGTGAGGCCGGCGACGAGGAGCGGCTAGTGGTGTGACCGGGGGAGGGGGGTTGGTGTTGGGGGTTTGAGAGGTGAGGCCTGCGCCGAGGAGCGGCTAGTGGTGTGACCGGGGGAGGGGGGTTGGTGGTGGGTGAGAGGTGAGGCCTGCGATTTTCACACACTACTATGTATTTCTATGTACAAATTGTATATAATCTCTGACTGTACAACTGCAATACTGAAGAAGAACTCTGTGGCATTCAAAAATCTCGGTAAACAATGTTTTGGATTCTTGAGCATTATAGAAATATGTTTTAAAAATCATGTTCCCCATGGGATACGATGTGTTTGTTAATTGATTAATAAAGTTGTGTATATATTGAAGCTTTGGGTATGACCCAATGAGGAAATACGTTTAATATAAAGCGTGATGAGATCATGTGGGTTTTGCGTCCATCTTGTGGGCATGCCTGCAATCCGTGGAGGTTGTTACATCTGGTCCGGATACATGGCACGACTTTAACGTACCCTTATCCCAAACGTGTTTGTTGACACCTAACCAGACTTTTGCAATACATCACTGCTGGTACCCTGTGATTTTCTTTTGTGATAAATTACTTTTATACTTACCCCCGGTGCGCAGTTTTGTGTGTTTCTGAGATATATATATTAATGTATGCCCCACTAGCAGAGCCTGTCACATTGTTGGTGCTGCCGCTGCGGTTGCTGTTATTATACTGGTTGAGGAGGAAGGCACAGACAAGGTGGCAATTCAAGAGGAGGGAGCAGGTCAGTACACTACTGAGAGGGGTAGTGGTCATGGCTCATATGGAGAGGAGGATGCTGGTGATTATGTTTGTAGGCAAGAGGAAACAGAGGCAGGAGGAGAAAACAACAGAACTCCAAGTGGTACCACCTATAAGGAAAGCCTTGTGATTTACATTATCTTGTGTGTGGTCACATTTTAGTTTGCCACCCAACCGAACTGTACAAGGTTCAGAAATGGCCCTCTCTGACATCTGTTGTGTCACGTGTGTAGGCAGACTGAAGGGCCCACCTTTTACCCCCACGCTGCACAGCCACCTTTACTTACATCCCAGGGAGAACTGGTTATGCAACCACTATTCATCTAGGCTGACCAGTGCCACCAAAGCTCGAAGGGGTAAACAGGTCAGAATGTTGGCACAACCACCTATTAGTATGAGTGCCACCACCACAACCAGTCCAATGCATATTCTTTGGGAAAGCTGTTAGTGGGTGTAAGCCTGTTTGCAGCAAGAGAACTAATACTGGAAGACCACATGCTGAGTTATCATCCCACAGAATACGATAAACAGAGACTAATTTGGGAGAGTGACACACAGGGTCAGCAAGCCTATTCGTCATCATAAGACCCACCTCCTGTCCGTCCTTCAGTCAGACCCTTATTTTAAACTACTGTACCATGTCCCAGCCACAACAAATACACCCTACCATTGAAAATGTAGGTACATTTATTCTGGTTCATTTTATTCTGAGTCTGGTGATGGGTTTGTCCAAATAGTATTATCATGCATGACTGCTGCTGCTAGCGTGTGCTGTTGCTGAGCTGACACTATCCTTCCCATTTAAGTAATATAAATTAGCAACCTGGTGGTTCTTGTGCATGGTACAAAACTCTATGCTCTCACTCAGTCACAGTCATGTCATATGTTAATAGTATATATTCTATCATTCTTGTTATTCATAGGACATTGAATGATACACGACACAGGTGTAATGTGCTATTATATGCCATATGTCTGACATCCATCTTGCTCTTTGATTTTAGTGGATGGGTCAAATTTATATATGGTTGCTTGCAAGTCTCTTGTGGTACTACTAGTGGTGGTCGTGAGTGGAAACCAGCGTTGGTGTTGGGTACTAGTACAGGTGAAACTGGGCAGCTGAGCTCAGATTTGTCTGTCAGTCAGACTCTCGCTTGCAATCCCAGACATTTCACGTTTATATGTGGGTTGTATATGTGGTTGCTCACAAGTCTCAGGTGGTACTATTGGTGGTGGTAGTGTTTAGGGCAGGGGGTGGACATCAGTGTTGGGGGTTGGTACTAGAAAAGGTGGCATGGTGACAATGGTCAGTTGTGCGCAGTTTTGCCTGTCAGCCAAGCTCTCAGTCCCAGATATGTCAATTGCATACTCTATATAGATTATATTTGTATATACCGTAATTGCTTGCAAGTGTCATATGATACTACTAGTAGTGGTGGTGAGGTGTGCAGGTGGTAGCAATTTTTGTAAAAAGGAAATCATCACTGTCCGATAATGATGATGATAAAGGTGGGGGTGCTGGCATGGAGTGGATTTGGACCCTTATTGGTGGTGCGTAGGTGTGTTAATGGCTGTTTTGGTAACATGTTAATTGCGATCAGCTTAGTGAAGAATAGTTATATAACTATACATTATAAAAAACTATAAAGCTCTATAGTCGTAGTAGTAGTTCTATTTTGTTTTATAAATATAGTTCTACTTTGATAGTTCTACTGCTAATTTCATAGTTATAATTTAACAGGTATGTATATTTATAATATTTAAGCTGTTACGGCTTGTCGTTTTGTACTCTTTATTAATGATGACAGTTGTGGTGGTGGGATTGAGTGGTGCACAGTGGACACTGGCGTTTGTGTTGGCAGGTATTTTGGCCATTTTGGTAAACAGGTAATCTTCACTGTCCAATATTGGTGACGGTGATGGTGATGGTGGTGGTGGACACTAAATATTAAAAATATAAAATACATCAAATGAATAACTAGAAACATATTAGTAGTGTAACACATATCCCCCCCCCCCCACCCCCTCCCTGGGAGATTTTACTGCTACATGGGGTGTTGTGGTGCATACCTGCTGGCTCTCAGTAGATCTGAGTCTCCCGCATTGTTGTAGTGGATGTCAGAACAGGTTTCTGGGGTAATTACTGATTCGTACTCATGGTGACAGCGCCTTCATCTCTTACAGGCCCCAGGGATGTGGTGAGTAATCCCTGCAGGAGAACTTCTTTACCCTTCCCCTGAAAGATTGCAGTCTCAGGCAGGAAAGTATAGTAAAACAGGAAAACACTTTATTGCACACTGCAGATCTTACAGCATTCACAACAGCAGGCAGTTCTTAGGGCCTTCGACCTCAGGATGTACCCTGGACCTTACTCCAAGCCAAGGGCACTTGAAGCAGTCCTAGCTCTTTCCTCACTCCCTGGTGAAGTAAGAGGAACAGTCTCCCACTCCACTCCCCTAGGGGAGGGAGTACAAACTAGCAGAGCCCTGCACAGTTATTCGTGTAGGCCAGCCTCTCTCAAGCTTAGAGGCAAAAACTACTGAATTTATCTATCATTCTTGTTATTCATAGGACATTGAATGATACACGACACAGGTGTAATGTGCTATTATATGCCATATGTCTGACATCCATCTTGCTCTTTGATTTTAGTGGATGGGTCAAATTTATATATGGTTGCTTGCAAGTCTCTTGTGGTACTACTAGTGGTGGTCGTGAGTGGAAACCAGCGTTGGTGTTGGGTACTAGTACAGGTGAAACTGGGCAGCTGAGCTCAGATTTGTCTGTCAGTCAGACTCTCGCTTGCAATCCCAGACATTTCACGTTTATATGTGGGTTGTATATGTGGTTGCTCACAAGTCTCAGGTGGTACTACTGGTGGTGGTAGTGTTTAGGGCAGGGGGTGGACATCAGTGTTGGGGGTTGGTACTAGAAAAGGTGGCATGGTGACAATGGTCAGTTGTGCGCAGTTTTGCCTGTCAGCCAAGCTCTCAGTCCCAGATATGTCAATTGCATACTCTATATAGATTATATTTGTATATACCGTAATTGCTTGCAAGTGTCATATGATACTACTAGTAGTGGTGGTGAGGTGTGCAGGTGGTAGCCATTTTTGTAAAAAGGAAATCATCACTGTCCGATAATGATGATGATAAAGGTGGGGGTGCTGGCATGGAGTGGATTTGGACACTTATTGGTGGTGCGTAGGTGTGTTAATGGCTGTTTTGGTAACATGTTAATTGCGATCAGCTTAGTGAAGAATAGTTATATAACTATACATTATAAAAACTATAAAGCTCTATAGTCGTAGTAGTAGTTCTATTTTGTTTTATAAATATAGTTCTACTTTGATAGTTCTACTGCTAATTTCATAGTTATAATTTAACAGGTATGTATATTTATAATATTTAAGCTGTTACGGCTTGTCGTTTTGTACTCTTTATTAATGATGACAGTTGTGGTGGTGGGATTGAGTGGTGCACAGTGGACACTGGCGTTTGTGTTGGCAGGTATTTTGGCCATTTTGGTAAACAGGTAATCTTCACTGTCCAATATTGGTGACGATGATGGTGATGGTGGTGGTGGACACTAAATATTAAAAATATAAAATACATCAAATGAATAACTAGAAACATATTAGTAGTGTAACACATATCCCCCCCCCCCCCCACCCCCTCCCTGGGAGATTTTACTGCTACATGGGGTGTTGTGGTGCATACCTGCTGGCTCTCAGTAGATCTGAGTCTCCCGCATTGTTGTAGTGGATGTCAGAACAGGTTTCTGGGGTAATTACTGATTCGTACTCATGGTGACAGCGCCTTCATCTCTTACAGGCCCCAGGGATGTGGTGAGTAATCCCTGCAGGAGAACTTCTTTACCCTTCCCCTGAAAGATTGCAGTCTCAGGCAGGAAAGTATAGTAAAACAGGAAAACACTTTATTGCACACTGCAGATCTTACAGCATTCACAGCAGCAGGCAGTTCTTAGGGCCTTCGACCTCAGGATGTACCCTGGACCTTACTCCAAGCCAAGGGCACTTGAAGCAGTCCTAGCTCTTTCCTCACTCCCTGGTGAAGTAAGAGGAACAGTCTCCCACTCCACTCCCCTAGGGGAGGGAGTACAAACTAGCAGAGCCCTGCACAGTTATTCGTGTAGGCCAGCCTCTCTCAAGCTTAGAGGCAAAAACTACTGAATTTGGTAGTGCAGCCCCTTAAGTACAGGAAAAGCAGGAGCCAGGTCTGAGTCCTTGATTGGACACATAGGCCTTGTTGCACCGCCTCCCCTGTGACTCACTGAAGCTACTGGGGTAAATGCAGTACTACTGGTCCTGACAGGCCTGCATTTACCAGGGCTTACTGCCAGGAGAAGGGCAGACTGGTAGCCAGAAACCAGCCCTGGCTACAGTAGAAATGGTATTTGGGCCCTCACTCCTATCGTTGTATCAGCGATAAACTAGTTACACATAACTACAGAACAAACCAAGCACTGTAAGCACATGGATGTGGCTGGCAATTCTGTATGTATGCTGGCTTGTTTGGGCCCCCACAAAACAGAAAAAGATAGCTAAAATGAAATTATGCCACAGGGATGATGGCAATTGACACTGATGACGGTGGTGGTGGTGGGGGTGGGGGTGTGGGTCCTGATGGTAGCAGTGATATGCCATTGGCAGGATGGCATTGGTGGCAGCTTAGTCGGTCAGCACAGTCAGCAGTAGAGTCTCAGGTTGTAGGTCTCAAGTTCTCACCCTCTGAGGCAGCAGTTACAAGATACTGGTTTGTACAATGTACATGTATATGTTTTACACAGGGAAAAAATACAATGTGTGTTCTTGGACCCTTCCTCTCACGTTGTGTCCCAAATAGGACATACATAGAGAACAAGCCAAGCACTGTACCCACATGGATGTTTCATCTAATGCTGGCAATACTATAGTGCTGGCTTGTTTAGGCACCCACAAAATGACCACAATGACTACCACCACCAACACCACCACCATATCATCTTCAAAACCCACCTCTTTTGCCTACTGTATAATACACAATTGGACATATTATGTTCACAGTTTATTGTGTGTGTATCTGTGTATATTCCCCTCCCAACTTGAAAAGCCAAATTGTATGTGCCCTCTGAGTGATTATTATATTGGTGAATTGATGAATACCCAGCTTCTCAAGATTATTGGGCAGTAGCATTCTGCAATGGCCACTTACAAGGCTGGCAGCAGTGCTAAGAGATTTAAGAGTTATGACATAGATAAAACAAACCAATCACTGTGACTGGCAATGCTGTATTATGAGTGTTGGCTTTTTGGGGTCCTCACAACATGGTAAAAAAGAACCAAAAAAGAAAATTATGCCACTGGCAAATTGGCAACTGGCACTGATTATGATGATGATGATGATGAAGGTGGTGTTGAGCAATAGTGGGTGCTGACAGTGGTAGGGATATGGGTAGTATGGCACTTGTGGAAGGTCAGTCAGACAGCTAAGTCAGCAGCCACTTACCTTTCAATTTCTCATTCAAATGTTCTCACTAGACCCTGTTCCTGAGGCAGCAGTCAAAACAAAATACTGTTATATACATCATCACCATGATACTCCTCCTAAACATTTGTATGTTATGTAATACTGTGTGCTACTGTTTCTGAAGCTTATAAGATTTTCTTTCCTCCCAGTGCCACTAAAAGGGCCATGTACAGTACTCTTGTTTTTGACGATGGTATCAAATGGCATTGACTGCTGTTGCCCAGCAGTGTGTGCTGTTTCTGAAGTTGACAATGATGGTATTGGTGATAGGCTTGATTGTGTTCTTTTTTTTTAACTTTGAAATATAGAATACAGAGTGATTGACTGTCATCCCGATTACCTTTCCTGCTGGTTTCACCTACGTCACTAACAGTTGTAGTAACTACAATTGGAGTCGCTTTCCTCCAACTCCAATGCTTGTACAATATACACACTTCCAACACAATGCTCATCATCTTCATCTACCTCCTCCATCTCTGCCGCAATCCTTTCCTCGCCAATACCTTCACCCTCCACCTCCTGAGTCTTGCAGTATAAGAGCTAGTCAGTTCAGCATCCAACCCTGCATGTTTTGCTGAGGAGTATGTCTGAGACCCTGGCCCTTCACTCACGTGGTGCTGCTGGTGTCCTTGCATGCCCAGAGGATCTGGCTTGGCCAGATTCAGAACAATACTCCTCCGCAGTCCTTCTCCTCTCTATCTATGTGCTCGGGTAATTCTATATCAGTCTGGCTGTGATTAGCTGTGGTTTGCACTTTGGAAGTACATTCAGAGAGAGCTTCAGATAGAGGTAACACATCTGCTTACTCCACTATAGATGTTTAGTCTCTCTTTACCACTTCAAGGAGGTGTCAGCAACATGCAGCACTTTCTGGACAATCTGTTTCACCCTGGTGCACTGTTTGTCCCGCACCAACACCTCTACTTTCAGGAACAGAGGGGATGCTAGTCATTTGATGCAACTGCTGAGACTGGTTCAGGATGATGATGTTGATAAAAGCGTCCCTTTCAGTTTTATTTATGTTAGGACTAGAAGGCAGCTCGGGCACAAATGCAACTGCTGACTTATTAGTAGTAGAAGTATGTTTTCCTAATCTTTTCTCTAGGGTCTCATTCCCTGCGAGTTATTTCCAGCCACAACTACGACTATCACCATTGAATCACCGTCCCAACCCTCCTATTTTGCAATTAGACATATTTATATTTTCACTGTTTGCAACTACTACATTTTCAGACATTCTGTTTTGCAATAAATATTGACTTTTTAATGCCTGGTAATTTTTTGACAAAGTCTGCTATTTGTCAAATTGATCACAATCATATAAAAATCAGTGTTGCCTTATTTTCCGACATTTGGCGAAAACGATAACACTTCTCTAATTATTGGTAAAACATGCTGTATAAACAGAAGTAGCTGATGGTGTGCATTAATTTAGCGGACCCAGAGAAATGGAAAACATTCATTTTTAACAGAATGAAAATAAATAAAACTGTTATTTTAAAGTGATTACATCTTTTTAAGGAAGCTGATTACACAGTTAAGTTGTTTAAAAAGAAAAAATGTTTGCCTTAAACGTTTTGTAGGTTGTCCAAGATGTAGCACACACTATATTATCAATGCTGAAATGAGGTTGTTAAAGGTACAGCATGAACCAAAGAAATTCATACAATCCATGAATGTATTTGTATTAACTAAGTCCTTCTTAACTGCTCAACTGATGTACTTTATATTTCTACATTGATTGATAGATGGCAAAACTGTAGCTTGGTCAGTACAGCATACAGTAGAAACAGTTATACAGTTACAGGATGACCACATGATGGACAGACTCATTTAGTTCTGGTTTTATATCTCTTTTCCCAATATATTTTTGTTCCTAATATTTTTTTTACTGTTCTCTGCATGTCATTGACAAACAAAACTAGCTCTGTTGAGCAAATCTCTTTCAATCAGGAGCAGGTGAGCATTTCAAACTGTTGACCCTTCCTGTTTTTTTCTTCCCAAATGAGCATGTATTCTGGGGAATGCAATTGAGCTCATTATCTTAAATCCTTTCTCTGCTAGAGCAATGCATTGCAGGTCCCTGTGGCAACCAATGGGTTATTACTTACTGGGGAGAGCTACAAAGCAGTTTCTTCTGAAGGAAGGGGGCTTCTGGGGCTGAACGAGCGAGCGGCTCAGTGAGTAAAGGCACTGGCTGAAAACAGCAACACTGAGGGGGCTATGCACTAAGCAGTGAGCTTTTGCGTTTGCATAGGCATTTTGTGATTGTACTTTAAAAAATAAAGCCAGAGGCGGAATTCACTATCAAGTGAAGGGCATTTTGTTAAGGCCGATCACAAAACTGCTGTATCACGCGAGCTGTTTTTTCCCCCCCTGCTATCATGCTTAAACTTGCAAGGCACGATAGTGGATAGAAAAAAAAGCAGCCTGTAAGAGCTGCATGGAGACGCTGCGTCTCCATGCACGGCTCTTACAGGCGATCGTACTGTAAAAATATAGATTTTAATACTAGTGTACATAAGCAGGGGGTCTCCTGAGCTTGAACCGCATTGGTTTCAGGCTCGGGGACCCCCTACTTCATGAAATACAGGCCCCGTTATGGGGTGCCGGTATCCCCTGTGCTTTTAAAGCTCCTGTGTCACGTGATCGGGGGATTTAAATCCTGCAAGGGGATACCGGCACCCCATAGCGGGGCCTGTATCTCATGAAGTAGTGGGTCCTGACGCTTAAACCACTGTGGCTCAGCTCAGGAGACCCCCTGCTCATCTACACTAGTACCAGAACACACCTCACAATATAAAATAATTAATTGCCGTACCGGCTATCCGCTATGGTAATGAAGCTGCTTTAATATAATTGTATTAATATTGTGCGGGAGTAGGGGGTCTCCTTTGCTGAACCGCATTGATTTCAGCCTCGGGGACCCCCTGCTTCCCGAGTTACAGGTCCAGATATGGGGTGTCGGTATCTTCTGTATTTACATGTACTTTAAAGATGGCAGCGACACTGGCATCCTATGCCCCATACCGGGGCCTGTAACTCGGGAAGCATGGGGTCCCTGAGCCAGAAATCACCTCAGGAGACCCCCTGCTCCCGCACACTATAAAAAAAATACATTAAAGCAGCTTCATTACCTTATTGGCTATCCGCTAAGGCAATGAAGGTGTTAAGGCACAATAGCATGTTTATTGGGGACAATTGGCCCCAATAAACATTGCAATATACAACCCACCCACCCCCTGTGCCCTTAACAACCCCTATACCCCCTAACATAAATAAAATATCTTATTTTTAATACACAGGAATTATGCTAAAGGCCGGTGGTGGCCCTCGGGTGGTCCCTGCGGGTTTTCGGGTGTCCCCGCTTGCCTACGGTACCAATCCTGTGCCCATATAAATATACTTTTTTGCGGTCTTTCGGGGTCTTTGTTTAGAAATGTTTGGCCTTTTTATTTTTTAATTTTACGATGTCATTTTTAGTGGTGTTTTTAATTGTTTATTTTAGGGGGGTTGCTGTTTGCTTTTTAATAGTGGCTTCTTTTTGGTATTTTGATGTTGTCTGATGGTGTTTAATTTGAGCTTTCATTTATTTATTGATGTGTTTGGTTTGGTGTTTGCTTTTTAATAGTGGTTCATTTGCTGTTTTGAATTTGAATGATTGTGTTTATTTGGAGATTTATTTTATTTATTCATGGTTTTGTTTTGGTGTTTTAATTGTTCATTCTGGTATTTATTTCCGATTGGATTAATTGATTGGTGGTAATTTTGTTCTATTTACGTCTTTATTTGTTTTTATTTTCTGATTGTTTTCATTGCACTGGATATTGTTTTGAGTGTTTTTTTTAGGTTGACCATTGACTGGCATAGTGTTAAATGATGCCCATATTATATGGGCAAGATGTACCCACTGTGCCATTCAATTGTTTTATTGGCCTTTGTTATCTATTTAGTTGGCTATGCAATGTGTTTTATTTTGCAATGTAATGTGTTTTATTTGGGCCTGTTTTTTTATCCTTCACCATTTCTTGCTATAGTGGTAAATCATGCCCACCTTATATGAGCATGATGTACCCACTGTACCAATGAATGGGTGAAGGGTGGGGTTAGTTGCCTGGGGTGGGTGGTTAGGCCTCCTGGGTGGGTAGTGGCAGAGGGTGGGTTAACCCCTTAATTACTATAGCGGTTACTATCTGCTAAGGTGATTAAGGGGTTAGGGGAAATTAGATTGTCTTTCTTTACTGTATTGTTTGTGGCAAGGGAAGACATGGACGGTGATGAGGATGAGGACGGCCTTCATCGTGGCAGCCTGGCAGGGGTGAGTGCAAGATTTATTTACTTTATTTATGCTGCTTAATGTTATATTTTAAATGGACAAATGCACTATCTGGATAATAGTAATTTTGGCCATTATTGTATATGTTTTTGAGGGGGGGGGCACAGGATTGGTACTGCAGGCCCGCGGGGATCCCCGGACACCCGTGGGGATCACCTGAGGGCCCTGGACTCCCATGGGATCACCCAAGGGCCCCGGCCACCTGTGGGGATCACCCGAGGGCCCCGGACTCCGACGGGGATCACCAGGGACACCCGCCGGCCTGTTGTATTAATGGTGTGCTGAAAAAAAGGTAAACAATGCTTTTTTGACTGTCTCCAGCTATTTTGCGCCAGCCTTTAGCTGGTGCAAAAATCTGGCATGCTTTTAAAGTACGAATCACTTATCACTGCTTAGTGAATCACGTGAACTGTCAAAAAACGGCGTGTTTGCCGTTTTTTGCCTGATCGGACGCATTTTTTTTCCATGGCTAAAAAAATGCCTTTTAAGGCCGATAAAGCACTGTTATCACTGCTTAATGAATCACGCAGAAGGAAGTATCGGTCTTAAAAGCCGTTTATCGGTCTTAAAGGCAGTTATCACTGCTTAGTGCATCGCCCCCTGAGTTTGAAGCAGGGAAGAGTCTTATTCTAATCCTAGTGGCAGATCTTTGTGACCTTGGTCAAGTACATTTATCTCCCAGTGCCTCCGAGCATCAAAAAAATATAGATTGTAAATTGTTCCTGGAAAAATCCTATGTACAGCACTGTGTACACTGTCAGCCCTATACAAGCAAAAACAATTATTAATGCTATTCTTCTCTGTGTTTTTTCTCACTATGGATCCCTCTAGAGGCTCAATGAGGAAATTCGCAAGAGATGTGTTATCTACAAATCATTTAATAATAGCACATCGGGAAATAATACATTGAGGACTTTTTTATACCATAAGAAAGGAACTTGTTTTTTTTAACATATTAGTTTAGGTAAAAAAAAGCGTAAAATATTAAATTTAATAAAAATAATTAACGAAGCTTTGTATAACACACACACACACACACACACACACACACACACACACACACACACACACACACACACACACACACACACACACACACACACACACACACACTATGTCAGAATGGAATTTTTCTTTTCTTTAAATGTAAGATTTTGAGACTAGCAGTTGCTTTATATTTACATGATTACATTCTTTCAACAGGAATGCAACAGAAATAAAATGCATCCAACTGTACTCTTTTGCCCGCAAAATACATATAATACATAGTACTCTGGTTTTGAAATGCAGCTATGTACATCAAATGATTTCACCTCTTAGGCTCAGATTATAGTAGGCGCGCGCACGCGATGGAGCGCATGGCGTCACATGTGCCTATCGCTTGCTTGATCCCTACACTGAGGTCTGAGGTGATGGGGAGGCGTGGCGGAGGTGTGGCGGATGCGTCACATGGCTGGTTTGCCCTCATTGGCTAAACCACTGACGTGATGCGGCCGTGATATGGCCACCACACGGAAAAAAAATTCATTTGTAGCTTGAAAATTCTGCATGTGGTGGCTCTGCATCACGCCCGGGCTTGCTCGCACTATAGCCGCCCTCATTGATTTCTACAGATTTGTTCTCGCGGCGCGCGCCGTCACGGTTACTATAATCGCAGCCTTATGGCATTTGTCTGAACTTACCTAATAAGTAATGAAGGACTTTTTTTTTAGGATTTTTTGTTAATGACAATCGCTGAACCCCTTGCTAATGAAGGAGCCTGCAAAGTTAAAGAAGGAGCATATTATAGTATTTCAGATCAATCCAGCTTTGAAATTGTTACAGGCATGATCCCACTGACCACTTTCCTGTGCATGTTCTTCATTCTGCTCAGTTCTAAAGCAGCCGTATACAGACGTAACTACGCTTCAGTGTCTTGGATGGACAACAAATAGTGGACCAATTAGATCCTGCACCCATCCTGCACTCATATAGGGGCCTATGCTACTAGCCTTCATAAGGCGGAGTCCCCGGTGGTCACGGCGGCGCGAACTACAGCGTCCACGCCACACAGCACAGCCCTCTATAAGGCAGGCCCCAGGGGCTGTGTGTGTGGGCGCGCATACGCTGGCAGGGAAGAAAATAATTTTGTCTTCCCGTGCCACAACGCGGTCACATGGCCACGCCCCGTCATAGACGCTCCCCGTGTCATGGCCCTGCCCCCCACACAATCCCTAGATCTTCCCTAGAGACCGCTGATCGCGGCTGTAGTTTCTGCACGCGCCTCCATGCCGCCAGGCGCACATACAGCAGAGAGAATTGGTGCCGTAGCTAACCCACTTCTCAAGGCTTTTTAGCTGTTATCGGCCAAAAATGCCTACAGCGATTCAGTAAGCGTCGATAAGTGAGTTGAATCGCCAATTTTTTCTGCCGTCAAAAACAAATCGCCAACTGAGCGACAATAAGCCACTTATCGGCAGTTTAGAAACTCATGCAATTCTATTAGCCTTGATAAGGCTATAGAGGCTCTAGAATGGCGATTTCCTCCCAAAATCCTCTCGCAAAAAAAAGTTGGTGTGAAGCTGGTGAGAAGCCTCAGAGGCGGCAGCGAGAGAGGACTTAGAAATAAATATGCATTTTCCTGCATCAGATTGATGCCGGGGGTCTCTGGAGCTGGTACACATTATATCAGCACCAGAGACCCCCGGCATGAATCAGATGTATGAAAAATGCATTTACAGGCAACTTCATTACCTTAGTGGCTAACCGCTAAGGAAACGAAGGGGTTAACTACCAGTGCCCGGTTTATTGTGGGTAGCGGGGGTGGGTGAAGGTGGTATTTGGCCCTTGGTGGGTGCTTAGGCCTTGTCAAGGGGTTGCAGGTGGAGTTAACCCCTTCATTACATTAGCGGTTAATGAAGGGATTAACGCCTCCAGCTACTACCCGGTAGGCCTAACCATCCATCTTGGATCTTCTACCCCCTTCACCCAATTCCTCTACCCACAATAAACAAAAATACACACAACAACCCTACTACCCACCTCCTCTACCCCCAACAACCCCCCCAACACATACAGTACAGTAATGAGCAAAATAATTATTATCCAAATGCAAAATGAATGTTTTTTTACCTGAGTTTAAGATGTCTACACTAAGTAATGATATGCAAAAACAACGTTTGTGACCAAAATCATTAGTGTATGGATAAATGTAGTAGCGGGAACATGATTAGCGCATAGACACGATAACCAATACAATGCACATTTCACAAATCCAACTTGCATTCCAATGAACACATTACCGTGTTCCAACCATATTACGCATGCGTGTTACCTAAACGTAAAGTCCCTGGACACAATAAATTTCAAATAAATACACAGCACATGGGAAAGTTTGTAAGCCATTGTATTCTTACGCCACTAACATGGCTTCCATCTCTGCTGCTAAAGCCTCTAGGTTAAGGAGCATTGCATTCACCGATACTGAGTTAAAGATGTTAATTAATGGGATAGTTGGTAATCATCCCAAACTGTTAGGAGAACTCTGCTATAAAACCAGCCCAGCAGAGAAGAACCACACTTGGCAAGACATATTGATGGATATAAACACCAAAGGGAATACTGTGGTCATGTGGGAAAAAGGATAGACTTCTGTTTGCCGTTTTTATTGCTTGCAATGTTATGGAAGCAGAATATTGTAACGGATTCGCGGGAGGCAATTAATGGCTGGGGACAACAATTGCTGACAGTGTGCATTTCCATTATCGGAAGCATGGCCCAGTGCACTGCTTTGCCCGGGGGCCTATAATGCTGTTAAGACGGCCCTGATTTGTACCGGTTTTGAAATTGCCACTTTCAACCGCTTCGAACAGCAATTTAAATACCGGAACATATAAGGCGTTTTAGTCTGGAGCTGCAGCCCGGCTTCCTGCAGACCTCTTCCTCTGCTGTCAGCGTCGGGCGATGAGACGCACCCAGAAAGCTGGCCCACGGGAAGCAATGCAGGACTCAAGGCCTTCCCAGCCCCCCCCCCCCTCTCCCTCCCCCCAGGTAAAGTGTTTGGGTTCTTGGGGGGGAGCTGTGTGTGGGCGGGGTGTCTTGGGGGGGGGGGCATTTGTGTGTGCCTTGTGGGGGGAAGCTGTGTGTGTGTGTCTTGGGGGGAGCTGTGTGTTTGTGTGTGTCTTGGGGGAGAGCTGTGTGTGTGTCTTGGGGGGAGCTGTGTGTTTGTCTTGCGGGAGAGCTGTGTGTGTGTGTGTGTGTGTGTATTGGGGGGAAGCTGTGTGTGTATCCTGTGAGGGGGAGATGTGTGTGTCTTAGGGGGTGGGAGCTCCGTGTGTGCGTGTTTTTTTTTGGGGGGTGTGTATGTGATTCATAGGAGGGGGACATTGAGTGAGTGAGCGAAAGAGTGGGTGTAAGAGAGGTAGAGAAGTGAAGGGTATGTGAGAAGGGGAGAGTGGGGAAGAGGGGGAGAGAGGGAGGGAAAAGTTGGGGGTAAGTGATAGAGAAGTGAAAGAGAGGAGGGTGGCGTGAGTGAGTGAGGGGTACCATGGGCGTCCGCAAGGGGGGGCGCTTGCCCCCCCCTGGATCCTCGCAGTCGCAGCATTAATTTAATAAAATATGCTGAGGGAGGAAGAGGCAGCTGAGCCGCGGCCCGGGATTGGATGGGAGGCGGGGCTAGCTGCAGCAGTCACGCAGGGGTGGGGGCCGCCACGTGCTCTCTCGCGCTGACCGCTGTAACTCCCCATCCGGACCGGCACCCAGACTCTCCCTCTGGCCCTGCTCCCTCCTGCACCCCGGCAGACGGCAGTGTGGCCGCATTATCGCATAAGGTAGGACGTGGGACCAGGGAGAGATGGCATGGAGATGCGGGGGAGAGACTGAGATTGGGGGGGCAATTTGGCAAAGAAGCTTGGGGGGGGGGGCGAGGGAGATTGGGGGTTGGGGGGGCAAAGAAGCTTGGGGGGGGGCGAGGGAGATTGAGAGATGGGAGATGCAGGGGGGGGTGAGATAGGAGATGCATGGGGGGGGAGAGATGGGAGATGCAGGGGGGGGAGAGATGGGAGATGCAGAGGGGGGGGGGAGATGGGAGATGCAGGGGGGGGAGAGATGGGGAGATGCAGGGGGGAGAGTTGGGAGATGCAGGGGGGGAGAGATGGGAGATGCAGGGGGGGGGGGCCGGGGGGAGAGATGGGAGATGCAGGGGGGGAGAGATGGGAGATGCAGGGGGGGGGAGAGATGGGAGATGCAGAGGGGGGGGAGAGATGTGAGATGCAGGGGGGGAGAGATGGGAGATGCAGAGGGGGAGAGATGTGAGATGCAGGGGGGGGAGAGATGGGAGATGCAGGGGGGGAGAGATGGGAGATGCAGAGGGGGGGGGAGAGATGTGAGATGCAGGGGGGGGGAGAGATGGGAGATGCAGAGGGGGGAGAGATGTGAGATGACGGGGGGAGAGAGATGTGAGATGCAGGGGGGGGAGAGATGGGAGATGACGGGGGAGAGAGATGGGAGATGCAGAGGGGGGGGGGGAGAGATGTGAGATGCAGGGGGGGAGAGATGGGAGATGCAGAGGGGGGAGAGATGGGAGATGCAGGGGGGGGAGAGATGGGAGATGCAGGGGGGGGGAGAGATGGGAGATGACGGGGGGAGAGAGATGTGAGATGCAGAGGGGGAGGAGAGAGATGGGAGATGCAGAGGGGGGGAGAGAGATGTGAGATGCAGGGGGGGGAGAGATGGGAGATGCAGGGGGGGAGAGATGGGAGATGCAGAGGGGGGGGAGAGAGATGGGAGATGCAGGGGGGGAGAGAGATGGGAGATGCAGAGGGGGGAGAGTGTTTATGAATAATGTGGTGCAACTGCATGCAATGGTGTTTTTTTAATATTTAATATTGCTTTATTAACCTTCAAGCTTTCTCAAATTTGCTTGAAAATGCACCATTTGCCCACTTTTTTTTCAAAATTTTCTCGGGGGGAAAACCCCCCTTATGCTGGTTGGGCTCGCTCGCCACGATGCACTCACCACCACTTTCACGCCGGGCACTGGCCGTTAAAATTATGCCCCCCCCTGAAAAAATTTCTGCGGACGCCCATCAGGGGTACCTGAGTGAGAGATGTTTAATAAATTATTTTGTATTTTTTTTCTGGTTTATCCCTTTGAAAATATGGTCCCCTTAGGTTAAATGAATGAAGCATAATGCTATCTTGGATTCAGTGCAATTAAAAACTGTCAAAAGCCAGAAACAAGGTTCCCATAACATTGTGAAGGAAAAAGCGAGTACACAAGTTCCTCAGTGAAAAATAATAATAGATTGACACATATTTCTGTTATTTATGTCCGTCATAAACATTTACATCCACCTCCTCAGTAGAGAGTGAACTTCAGACTGCTACAGAAATGTTTCATACCTATTTGCTAATTGGAAAATTGGAAGGAGCTCAGAACCTGAACAGAGGAGCCAAACACCTCCAAAAAACTATTTAACAAAACAGAATTAGGTGAGCTCAGACGTATCCCTGTAACAGAACCAGCACACTATATAATTCAAAAACTTTATGGAGAATAGAATCGGCCTTATATTTATGGAAAACAAATACACAAATCATGCGCTTCATGGAGGAGCAGCCGATATATCAGAATAGCAGGCATCGTAGCATCCTATAGATACACAGATGAGAAAACACTCTCAACCTCAATTATACCTAAGTCGGTGCACTAAGAGAAATAAAAATCGGAGAAAACTGCAGAGCACAGTGGTAGAAAATGAAGGGCTGGGGCATACGATTAAATTGTAAATGTAATGGGCCATGGAAGCAACGATGAAGGTAAAGACTCCAACGCATTTCACAATTTGAGAAGTGCTTTATCAAAGAGACTCTTCTATACTACTGCATAAGCAAGCAATAGTGTTTTATGTCAGGAGTTATCACCCGATTGCCGCAAGTTTGTAACTTAGGGCATCATGCAGTAAGCAGCGAAAAAATGCATTAGCCAGTTTAGCAATTAGCCATGTTTTTGGCGTGTTAAACTCGCTGTATGCTGTAAGGGGCGTATCCCTGGCGAATGAATGCGCCACCATCATTTGATAAAATGGCTAGTAACTGGTGGCGAGACGGCTGCCTGGCGAGAAGCTACAGAGAAGCCGTCCCCTGCCGAGATGTGTTTGCAGCAGAGAGAGATCCGCTGCTCTCGGCGCAAACATCAAAACATTAAAAATTATTTTTAAAACCATTTTTATTCATAGTGTACATGTGCATGGGGTCTCCGGAGCTGAACCGCATTGGTTTCAGGTCCGGGGACCCCCTGCTTCCCGAGATACAGGCCCCTTTATGAGGTGCCGGTATCCCTCTGCATTTAAAGGTCCCGATCACGTAACCGCGGAATATAAACAAAGCAGAGGGATACCGGCACCCCATAAAGAGGCCTGTATCTCGGGAAGCAGGGGGTCCCCGGACCTAAAACCAAAGCGGTTCAGCTCCGGAGACCTTCTGCACATCTACACTATGAATAAAACACACATATCAATAAAGACTCGTTCCTTACCTTTGCGGCTATCTGCTATGGTAGCGAAGCAGTATGAATATTTTTTTAATAATACTGTACAGTGAGCAGGGGGTCCCCTGAGCTGAACCGCATAGCTTTGTGGACCAGGGACCCCCTGGTTCCCGAGTTAGAGGCCCCGCTATGTGTGATCGGGTGTGCAGTGTCGCCGCCATGTTTATAGCGTCTCATACTCTACGTGCCCGCAATAAATATGGCGTCGACACTGTGACCGATGCCCCAAACCGGGGCCTATAACTCGGGAAGCAGGGCACAATATTATTAAAAAACATAAATGCTGCTTCATTACCATAGCGGATAGCCGCTAAGGCAATGAAGGGGTTAACGTATAATAGTATGTTTATTGGGGACAATTGCCCCCAATAAACATAGCAATACACAACATACAATACAGTAATGGGCAACATTACTATTATCCACAAATGGATAATAGTGCAGTTGTCAATTTAAAATACATACAGAACAATAAATACATTAAATACATATAGCACTCACCCATGTCCGGCTGCCACGATGAAGGCCATCCTCATCTTCATCCTGCTAATGCCCCATCCGCTTCTGCAAAACAGACACAAGAATGAAAACATCCAATGTAATGTCCCCTAACCCCTTAATCACCATAGCGGTTATTAACCGCTACAGTCATTAAGGGGTTAACCCACTCTCACCCACATACCCTACCCCACTATCCCCCACCCCATGAGGCCTAACCACCCTCACCCACTACCCACAAGGGAGGCCTACCCACATACCCTTGGGGCCAATACCCCCTCCCCCCATCAAAACACATACAGTACAATAATGTGCCAAATAACTATTATCCACATAGGGATAATACATTATTTGGCCATTATTAAACACATTAAATACCATAGTAAAATAAAGAAAATTCTACTAACCTCATCAATAAGAAGGCCCTGTCGCCTGCATCAACCTTGTGGTCCGTTGCCAAAATAATACATAGCCAATACATAGCAATGACATTCACATATCAATGAACCCCTTCATCACCTTATAGAATACTAACCGCAAAGGTAATGAAGGGGTTAAGCCATCCTGGCCACATACCCACCCTTCACACATTCCTTTGTACAGTGGCTTCATCATGAAAAAATACAATAAAAATAAAAGAAAGAATATATATATATATATATATATATATATATATATATATATATATATATATGTATATATATATATATATATATATATATATATATATATATATACCATAATACTGAGTTAAGTTATGGTGAGTAAAAAAAGTGACAAAAACCCTCCACAGGAAAGCAAATATGCAAATATAACTGTATGCTCATCTGCATGTCTTAGGCAGGTCTGCAACCCCGCCTTTCCCCATTATCACCCAGCATACAGCACTTCCACTGCAGCAAGGGATTCTGGGAAATGACATGCAAATGAGCACACAGTGTCACTTTTTGCCTCAATAACCATTTTTAACATGGTTCCCTATAGGCTTAAGCTTGCTGCATGGTCACAGCTTTGATCACAGCCAGGGTTAAGGGGCATACACAGAAAACCACCCACAGACAGCTGTTTCAACCTTGATGGGTCTCATCAGTGTGGGGTTGATTTTAACTGGGAATGCAAGAGAGGCTATGGGATAGGCTATACCATAATACTGAGTTAAGTTATGGTGAGTAAAAAAAGTGACAAAAACCCTCCACAGGAAAGCAAATATGCAAATATAACTGTATGCTCATCTGCATGTCTTAGGCAGGTCTGCAACCCCGCCTTTCCCCATTATCACCCAGCATACAGCACTTCCACTGCAGCAAGGGATTCTGGGAAATGACATGCAAATGAGCACACAGTGTCACTTTTTGCCTCAATAACCATTTTTAACATGGTTCCCTATAGGCTTAAGCTTGCTGCATGGTCACAGCTTTGAGCACAGCCAGGGTTAAGGTGCATACCCAGAAAACCACCCACTGACAGCAGTTTCGACCTTGATGGGTCTCATCAGTGTGGGGTTGATTTTAACTGGGAATGCAAGAGAGGCTATGGGATAGGCTATACCATAATACTGAGTTAAGTTATGGTGAGTACACACACATATATATATATATATATATATATATATACATATATATATATATATATATATATATATACACACATGATGAACCAATATACAAATAAATGTCTCCGGGTTAACAAAAACATGCTCCAATAAAAATACCACTTATCCATAACATCCTCAATGAAATACAATGCGATTTCCTAAACAAATCAAATGTAATCATCTAATCTAAAGCATCAAATGGCAATACAAAGCCTCAAATGCCACTTAAAACATTGCATTTACATTGTATACATGCTGCATAAAATGTAAGCTAGATGTAGACGCTGCAAATCAATGTTAACAATACAATATTCCAACTAAAATAGCATTAGATCAAAAGAAGTATACAATGTAATCCAATAAAGTCACCATCAATCAATTAGCATATATGAATTACATCCCCAAACAATTAAAATAGCATCCATACCAATTATACAATTAACTATAGCAACCGTTAAAGAGAACAAGTTAGCATCATACAAAATAGGACACCAACAATTACAATATACTAAAGCAAGCCTCAACATTACCTAAAGTACAGCATAGAAGCACAAAAATTACATCTATCTAATTATAAAATACATTTAACACACATCTATGCATAGCAGCATAGCCAATATAATTTATAATAGTGCAAAGAAAGCTTTTACAACACTATCATTTCTTACCCTGTATGTATATATCTCTCTAGACATACATACATACTTACAGTGGCAAGAAATGATGTACAATAAAAAAAATATACACATGAAAAAAGGAAAAAAAAACACAGTTACATTAAATACGTTTCTTTATTTAACTTACCATTACTTGACCCACTCACCGACTCCCGTTGATCAGCTTACTCACGAACCAATCCACGAACAGGAATCCATAAAATAATAAACCAGAAAATAATAAACATTAAAATAATAAAACACGACAATCCAGGGGTCTTCTACTTGTAATCCATCTTCATCTGTATTCTTCTATCTTCTTCCGGGGTTTTGTTCCTGTCTGCTGCCACGCCCTGGTCTTCTTCTCCGGAGGTCCTTCCTCCTCGGCGTCTGGCTTCAAAATGAGACGACATAGGCTTTTAAAGGCCTATGACGTCACATTTTCGTCATGGTTCCCACGGCCCCGATTGGGCCGTGAAAAACATGTGTTTTAGCCGATGCAAAAAAAAATGATGACGTCACTTAAAGGCAATAAAAGCACAGCCAATCAGAATGGCTTTGCTTCAATTGCCTTTAAGATGATGTCATTAAAAGAAACATGGCCGGCCTCACATGGTACAGTAGCCAATCAGAGCGTGGGAAGTCTATCCCAACTCTGATTGGCTCTAGTAGACCATGTGACAGAGGCTTGGGGAAAAACGGATATGACGTCATTGAAAGCCTGTCACATGGTACTAGAACCAATCAGAGTAGGGATAGACTTCCCACGCTCTGATTGGCTACCGTACCATGTGAGGCCGGCCATGTTTCTTTTAATGACGTCATCTTAAAGGCAATTGAAGCAAAGCCATTCTGATTGCCTCCCCCCTTTGCCTCATCTTTGGCCCCGGACCGCGCGCTGCCTCCCCTGTCCCCTCCTCCTTTTGCTTGGCTGGATCACGTGCTGCTTTCCCCTCCTGTGCCCCTCCCCCTCCTCACCGCATCACGAGAGGGGGCAGGGCTAAGGGGATTGAAAGGAGGGCAGGGGCGGGAATGCAGTCCCTTTGTTTTGTGTGATACCAGTGGTATGATTATATTGTTTATTGTGTGGTATTTTGTTTTTCCCTTTCCAATTTTTATATATATATATATATATATATATAATGGAACGACTTTGATGTCTCGCATGTTTGAGATGGGCATTCCAAGGCGCGTGTTGCCTTCGTCGCGGCAGCTGTTGGGGGGGGAGGGGTAAGTGCGCAGTAACTTTGCCAGTGGGGGCTCTATGCTGCAGAAAAGCCGTGGTGGCTGGGGGTGGCGAATGAGCAGGGTGTAAGGAATCCACTACTGGCTTTGACTATAGCCGTGCAGACCTGTGCAGTTACAAGCTTCCTCTGGCAATCTATGGCACAGGTGCTGCCTCTCATTGCAGCTTCTGCCCTGTGCTCTTTCATTGGAGGAATTCTCGCACACCCTCATCCTGTGATTGGATCTCCGCCCTTTATATTCTAGGCGTTGGCTCTGAACCAGCGCCGAGCATAACTATTCCTACCTCTATGTTACTGTCTCTGCCACAAACCACCCCAGGCCTCTCTCCTAGCGTTCTTACCTTCCAAGTTCCTGAGTATCCAGAGGCCTGGTCCTGGACGTCTGTGCTGAAGCGTTGTTGCCAGCACTGGCCTGCTGCTATCTCCTTGCAGTGGCCTACCCCGGACGTCTGTGCTGAAGCGTTGATGCCAGCACTGGTAACTGCTGCATTCCCTCCTAGCAGTGGCTACCCTTCCTGTCCAGTGGCCTGCCGCTATTCTCCTGTAGTGGCCTATCCTGGACGCCTGTGCTGAAGCGTTGATGCCAGCACTGGTAACTGCTGCATTCCCTCCTAGCAGTGGCTACCCTTCCTGTCCTGTGGCCTGCCGCTATTCTCCTGTAGTGGCCTATCCTGGACGCCTGTGCTGAAGCGTTGATGCCAGCACTGGTAACTGCTGCATTCCCTGCTAGCAGTGGCTACCCTTCCTGTCCTGCGGCCTGCTGCTATTCTCCTGCAGTGGCCTATCCTGGACGCCTGTGCTGAAGCGTTGATGCCAGCACTGGTAACTGCTGCATTCCCTCCTAGCAGTGGCTACCCTTCCTTTCCTGCGGCCTGCTGCGATCCTCTTGCAGTGGCCTGCCTTGGACTTCTGCGCTGAAGCCTTGGTTCTTTCCGACGCTGCCCTGCGGTGAACTTCGGCCAGCCTGCTGTCTCCTCCTGCTGAGATCGGCGTCATGGGCCGAGGCCGCTCCTCGCGCAGAAGCCACCCCCGCGCTCACGCTCCTAAGCTGAAGCGGGGCACTCCTGATTTCCTGTTGCCGAACTCCTGCTTCATTAACGACGATGCTGCCTTCTCCAATCCTGACCCTGCGATGTACGACTATGAACTGCGCACTCCGGATCAGTCTGCGTGGACTAAGGTCGGTGATTATATAACCCCACCTCAGCCCCGCGGTCCGGTCCCGGTTTGTGGCGAGCATCGGCGTAACAGTATGCTCGGCCCAAAACCGGACAGCGCCGTGGCGGGGTGTGGTAAATGTTTAACTGTACCTATGTGCCCGGCTGCGGACCAGTCCCTGTTTGAAAAACAGTATCTGTTTGAAAGACTGCCTCCACCTAATCTTGTCTGTATGTATGAAGGGTTAACCCCCGCAGAAAGACTAACTCGTAAAGAAATACTTACAAGGTCTCAGGAATGTAGAGAGGTGAAGAAGATGTTACAAGCCCAGTACTCCCAACTACTCCTTCTTATGTCTACTCCAGGTCTGGAAACTGCGGATTTTGGGGGTACCGACTCAGGCCATAGACACCACCCTTAAATTGTTCCTGGAATTTGACAAGAACATAAGTGAGCGTGAACCTCTACTTGCTGCCCACGCGCAGAATATTCACAAACCCTTTTCTGTCAGTCCTGTTGCTAAACCTGTGGGGGTACCTCCCTCTCCTAAGAATGGTCAAACCATTTCTCTGTCGCTGCCCGCTAAGGAAGAAGCTGCCACGCTCCCTAATCCTGAGTTAACCTCCCTAACTTCTGTCCCTGAGGTTATTTCGGTCTTAACCCCTGCTAGTCAGGCTTATGCGTCTCCCACTGTAAATCCCTGCAGTCCCCAGGTCAGTGTGTCTTCCCTAGCACTAGAGAATGAATCCTGTTTGCCCTCTTTTCCTAAACCAAAAATTCTAAGATCTGTTTCCGAGGTTTTTTCTGTATTAACCCCTGCTAGTCTGCTCTGTGAGGTCCCTACTGCTAACCCTAGTATTCCGCAGTCTAATGATAGGTCCCTAGGGCAAGAGGCAGAACCCCCTATGACCCCACTCTTGGAGACTAGCTTCTATTTCTCTGATTCTCAGGTACAGAGTAATTTAACCCTTGGGGTTTTTCCTATGTTAACCCCTGCAGGTGAGCCCTGTGAACCTTCCTTGGTAGATCCCTTTAGTTCGTCAGTCAGGGACACCTCCTTAGCCTCAGAGGATCAACCCCTTTTGTCCTCTGACTCAGCTAAAATTCTCGGGGCTATGCCCCCTGAACTTTCGGCAATAATACTGGCTCCAGTAAAAAGTATTCTGGAGCCGTTTGTTTCTCTAAACCTGTTCGCAGAATCCCTACTCCTAGGTATTTCACTCACCCCGTCTGCCACTCAGAGAGCTGAGACCCCTGCTTCTGAGCATAGACCCCTTTTCGTGGAATCTGTTGTCGTTTCTGATGTCCCAGACACTCTTTCCCAAATACCCACTTCAGAGGCCAGCACAGTCGTGGTTGCCCCACTTGCACTGTCTGAGTTCTCCTTTTCTCAAATCCTAGGGTTTAAAGCGAACAGTACATATTATGCTCCTTTCCAAGTGACCCCTACTGAGATCAGCGTATCTGCTGTTGCCCCCTCAGTACCATTAAAGTTAGGGCCCTTCTTTTTGAAGGATCAGGCTTTCAAGTTTGAGACTCCCTTTATCCCTGACTTTGTAAATCTGCAGTCCCTTCTCACTGTAGTTAAAAGTTCTACAGCAGCCGCTGAGTTAAGCTTTGCCGCTGCCAAATCTTCTGTTATAGAAGCAACCTTGCCTAGCTTACTTCTGTCTGTCCTATCTGTGATGCCTATCACCTTTACTAAAATTTCTGTTTTGCAAGGTATTTCTCCTATTAAATCTGTGATACCTGCAATTCCTTTAATCAGTTCCAAAACCCCTGTCACTAAGTCTCCCATGGAGTCTGATACCCTCACTAGGGATTCTCAGGGACCCAATTCTGTAAAAAGCAAGATGTCCCTTGTGTCTGTTGGAGAGTTTACCCCAGTTTCTCTCACGGATCATGCCACAGCCTCCGGGATGATTAAAAATGACTTTAAGTCTGGGATGCCCATTCCTGTAATAATACTGTTTCACGCTGATTCGCCCACAGTATTCGGGGTATCCACTACTGACTGTATGTCTACTACCACGAACTCAGGGGTATCGCATTTGGAACGTTCCCTTTTTTCAGAAGATCCCGTCTTTAAAATGGACTTATTTTTCTCTGTGTCTTCCACAATACTTGGGGTACTTACTATTGACTGTCCTGTCCGAAAACTAGGGTTACCTCTCAAAAAGGTGCCTGGAGCTACCGATGTTAAAGACCCTATGTTTAAAACAGTAACAATTTGCATTGCTTCTCCCACAGTATCATGTGAGACCTGGGTACCTGGGACCTCCACTCCGAAGCCAAGCTCTAGTTCTCTGTCTTATTTCTCTGTGTTGGAGGCACCCAGCTTTAACCCCAAGACTTTTTTCTCTAAGGTTGATGCACCGCTTAACCGCCTGCCTTGTTTTTTGGATAAAATCTGTTTTCTCACCTTTCAAACAGACTCCTTACTCGCAGGTCTCTGTGCGGTGCCCAAAGTGCCCGTTCTGTATGGCAATTGGCCTCTCCCTAAGACGAAGACACCCTTACTGGACCTCGTCGCTTTACCTGAAGCGTCCGTTCCTGTTCTCTATGGGTCCACTATGGGTATAGACATGCTTATTATGTCCTTCGCCAAGGCCACAATTTCGGATTTGATTCTCTCTAAAGATCACAAACCAAAGGAAGCGGATCCTTCTTCTACTGCCAGTACCATGAGTTGCATACACACTGCTACAGACTCTCGCAAATTGCTTGGGATAGCAACCCTGCTTGGTATCAAAAGTACCGCTGCAATAGTGTGTAGTGAACCCTCCCGCCCCATTCCCTTGCTAACCACCACCTGGAATTCCTTGGAAGCTAAAGACTCTCGCAACTTCCTCTGTGCTGATTTCACCAAAGACATTGCCTTCTCTGAAGGTCCCTCTGCCATTTTTGTCCGACAATCTGTGTCCTGTGTCCAGTACTCTTGGACTATTACTATGCAACTGACACCTGGTTACTGTCCTTCCGATGTTCCCATTCCGGAGCCCTCAGGTCCCATTGTCCATGTACCAAGAACTGCAATACCACCGCTGTCTTTCATGGCACTCGCCAATGTACATCTGGATTGTGGACCTAATTCTCGCCGGAGACACTTCAGGAACAACTCAATGTCTCCCAGACCTATGAATGGTTCTGTTCACCCAAGCTTCTCACCCAGTGGTGGGGGTACTGTAAGGAATCCCAACAAACTATGGGCTTTCAACGCCACCTCTCGCCTAAGGAGGTTTAGGAACAATTCCATGTCCCCCAAATCTGTGATGGATCTTGTTCGTCCGGAGGCCTCACCTGAAGGGGGGGGTACTGTAAGGAATCCACTACTGGCTTTGACTATAGCCGTGCAGACCTGTGCAGTTACAAGCTTCCTCTGGCAATCTATGGCACAGGTGCTGCCTCTCATTGCAGCTTCTGCCCTGTGCTCTTTCATTGAAGGAATTCTCGCACACCCTCCTCCTGTGATTGGATCTCCGCCCTTTATATTCTAGGCGTTGGCTCTGAACCAGCGCCGAGCATAACTATTCCTACCTCTATGTTACTGTCTCTGCCACAAACCACCCCAGGCCTCTCTCCTAGCGTTCTTACCTTCCAAGTTCCTGAGTATCCAGAGGCCTGGTCCTGGACGTCTGTGCTGAAGCGTTGTTGCCAGCACTGGCCTGCTGCTATCTCCTTGCAGTGGCCTACCCCGGACGTCTGTGCTGAAGCGTTGATGCCAGCACTGGTAACTGCTGCATTCCCTCCTAGCAGTGGCTACCCTTCCTGTCCAGTGGCCTGCCGCTATTCTCCTGTAGTGGCCTATCCTGGACGCCTGTGCTGAAGCGTTGATGCCAGCACTGGTAACTGCTGCATTCCCTCCTAGCAGTGGCTACCCTTCCTGTCCTGTGGCCTGCCGCTATTCTCCTGTAGTGGCCTATCCTGGACGCCTGTGCTGAAGCGTTGATGCCAGCACTGGTAACTGCTGCATTCCCTCCTAGCAGTGGCTACCCTTCCTGTCCTGTGGCCTGCTGCTATTCTCCTGCAGTGGCCTATCCTGGACGCCTGTGCTGAAGCGTTGATGCCAGCACTCGTAACTGCTGCATTCCCTCCTAGCAGTGGCTACCCTTCCTTTCCTGCGGCCTGCTGCGATCCTCTTGCAGTGGCCTGCCTTGGACTTCTGCGCTGAAGCGTTGGTTCTTTCCGACGCTGCCCTGCGGTGAACTTCGGCCAGCCTGCTGTCTCCTCCTGCTGAGATCGGCGTCATGGGCCGAGGCCGCTCCTCGAGCAGAAGCCACCCCCGCGCTCACGCTCCTAAGCTGAAGCAGGGCACTCCTGATTTCCTGTTGCCGAACTCCTGCTTCATTAACGACGATGCTGCCTTCTCCAATCCTGACCCTGCGATGTACGACTATGAACTGCGCACTCCGGATCAGTCTGCGTGGACTAAGGTCGGTGATTATATAACCCCACCTCAGCCCCGCGGTCCGGTCCCGGTTTGTGGCGAGCATCGGCGTAACACAGGGCTCATTTGTGCGTGATTCCCTGCGGCCCAGTCTCACTAAATGGCCGGGCCGGTGGTGCGCCCATCTTGGTGAATCTTGCGGACCATGGTTGGGGTGCCATCGGCCTTTACCCGGGGGGGAACACACTGGCAAGGTTGGCACTTACCAGGGGTTATTTATGTAAATAAAGCCGCGGCGTTTGTACCTCCAGACCTTCGTTGTGTGTTGATTTATTTATATGTGGGTTGTGGGGAGCGGGAGCTTCCTCGCACGCTCCAAGGTCAAGGCCCAGAGAGCGCTATTCCTTCACCAAAGATTTCCATTTCTCTTACACTTACATATAAGGACGGGCACATTCGAAATCCAAGCTTAGCGAACTTCAAAGTTTGCTCGGGAGTTCCTCACATTCTTTTGTTGCTGGTCTCTCTTTTTTTTTATCTATTCGAACTTTTTGACAAAACATGCAAAGTTATACAAAAAAGTTTTTAAAAAAAGTTGACCCAAACGTTTTTTTTTTGTAGCTTTTTCCTTAATTTTTACATATCTAAAACCAACTGAGTTCTTGTAAAACAAAAACATTAAACATTTTTAGTGTTCACCTTTATTATCTTATAATAAGTTATAAGCCTAGGTGCATTCATTTTTAAAATGTACTTGTGAATGTACTGTAGCCTGTGTATTTATTCCAATGTGGATTGAATGATCAAAATTAAGAAACAATGACAACCAAAATTCTGATAATAATAATTATTATTCATTAGCCATATTCTTGAGTCTGGAATGTAACCTACGTCAGAGGTGCCCAGCTCCAGTCCTCAAGGACCGCTAACAGTGCAGGATTTAAGGATAGCCTCTCATTAGCACAGGTGGCCCAATCATTTTCACTGAACCACCTGTGCTCTAGCAGGGGTATCCGTAATACCTGCACTGTTAGTGGTCCTTGAGGACTGGGGTTGGGGACCTCTGACCTACGGAACGTCATTCTGTAGGTGGCCGTTTCGTTTCACAAACACATGTAAAATGCAATATTATACAACTTTAAGATAATGTCACAGTACTGGTGAAATAGAGGCTTATGTTAGGATTCTTTTCTTGATTTTAACAGGCAAGTTAACACATAAACAAAGATTATGCAGTGTTGTTCTGCTGCAAACAATCATCCACTGGACAGGTATGCTAGAGGCAGCTGCAATATAAGTGTTTTTTTTCTGCCCTGCTAATGACCTCAACCCTGACCAAATCATACCTCATTCTTAGTGGCTACATGTCATTCATTCTTCATGCTAAACTCTCTCATGGTTTCTCTTGAATGTAGGTTACAATTAATTGTGCAAGTGATGTGGCCACGTTTAACGTTTCATTTGTTTGTTTGTTTTTATAAGGATTTAAAAATAGTGTTACTGTTAATATTATTAATGCCCTCTTTTATAACTGGATGTACTTTTCCTATATAATTGCGCCGCCAAATTTCACCAGGTGAAATATCATTTTATAATGATGTTTTATTTCCACGATTATGGCAGGTGTTATGATTAGATATAAAAGCACACATTTAGGGAGTGTTAGAGCTCAAATACTATAATACAATGGTCAAAAAACAACTAGTAAGCTAACATAAATAGCAGAGAGTAGGTGCTAGAGGGGCCAAATCACCCTGGCTAAGGTGAATACAGCATAGAGTTCAAATAGGAAGCCCAGCACTCCAGTGATCCAATTATTCGGTGCAAGATTCGGTGCAACCATTCCCTGATGACGATGAACGTTGCACCAAAATGTCCGATCACTGTTGTGCTACTCACTACGAGCGATTCCATTTTTGAAACTTGAATACTTTTTTTGTGGTGTGCTGGGTTTCTTATTTTAACCTAGATATACAACACACAATAAAAATGTGGAAATAGTACACTGGAATGGAAGGTTGTTAAAGAGTAATTCCAAGAAGACAAGCAACGTTTCCGCATCAAAAGCTTGGCATCAAACTGTGGCGTTGTGTGCGTAATTTCCATTGCTTCAAAAGTGGCCCAAAAAGGAAATGTACCCATGTTTTGAACACCACTTGTCATATATTTAACTACGAAAATATTAGAAATGGTGTAAATCTTTTTGTTAAGGTTTGCTACATCTGTATTGAGGCACATGTATCAAGGCAAAAGTAGTGCAATTCAGGGCAAAAACATTGCTTCAGATGTTTTATAGAAAAAGCCTGTTGATTGCAATGGCATTTTTTTTTCTTGGATACATCTGGTGCAGTTGCTAACCCCAGAATTACATATGGGCAATAGTCTTTGCTCCAAAATGCCGTGAATGTCTAAAATATTTTTGAGCAAGTAGAGAGATGTTGATGTAAAGCACAGCCACGAATTCCAAATCAGCATGGGACCGGAACAAATGATACAGGTGAACACTCCAATCTTGCAACAGGTCAGGTTTATTGCATGGTGGTGCAGCAAAAATAGGACTACACGAACGCACCTACGCGTTTCATGCACAAGGCACTTTATCAAGTGTAGTCCTATTTTTGCTGCACCACCATGCAATAAACCTGACCTGTTGCAAGATTGGAGTGTTCACCTGTATCATTTGTTCCGGTCCCATGCTGATTTGGAATTCGTGGCTGTGCTTTACATCAACATCTCTCTACTTGCTGTATACCTTCCTGGATGATTAGCACGCCCTGGATGTATAGGAGTCCTGCAAGCACTAAGGTAAGGGCCTCAGTGCCCCTGCATATATATGTTTACCAGTGCCTCTGCTCATTATATATTGGTTACTAGGGTGGGTGTATATGGTGACTCAGCTGTGGAGGTTAAACAGACCCCACTTAGACACTTAGCCCACACCTGATAATTTGCCATATTCTTCATGGACTCTTTGCTGTCATCCAGTATTATTCACACATATTGTGGAGGATTTCTAACCAATTTGGATGCATCACATCGCTCTCTTCTAAAATATTTTTGAGAACTTTTGCGATGGCCAGTGACAATATAAGAGGATGGACTCTGCATCCAGAACAGTTATTATGCACCTGACAACGGGGTTACCCCGAAACATTGTGCTGTCTGTTTCATTGGGGGCTGTGCACTAAGCTCAATGGGTTTGCCTTCTGATGTTCAAAAAAAGCACGTCCTTAAAAAGTGAGACCGGGGACACGATTCACTAAGGCCTTGAGCCCATTTTTTAACATACGTGCTCAAAACACCCACAGCGTACGTGTTGCTTTTTTCCCCCCTGCTAGCGTTCTTAACCTTCCCGTACGCTAGCTGGTAGAAAAAAAAGCCGCATGTAACATTTGCATGGAGATTTGCCATCTCCATGCAAGGCTGTTACAGGCGATCGTACACTAATTAAAATAATTTCAATAATAGTGTACATGAGCAGGGGGTCTCCAGAGCTGAACCGCATTGGTTTCAGGTCCGAGGACCCCCTACTTCAGGAGATAAAGGCCCCGTTATGGGGTGCTGGTATCCCCTGCAGAATTTAAATGTCCCGGTCACGTGAAGCGGAAGCTTGAAACTGCAGGGGATACCTTCACCCCATAAAGGTGCTTGTATCTCAGGAAGCAGGGGGTCCCCGGACATAAAACCAACGCGGGTCAGCTCCGGAGACCCCCTGCACATCTACACTATGAAACACATGTATATTAAAAAGATTTAACAAACATCAATACACGACTCCCTCCCCCCCCCCCCCCCTCCGCCCAAACCCATACAGTACAGTAATGTGCAAAATAACTATTATCCAGATATGGATAATAGATTATTTGCTCATTATTAAACACTGCATTAGCATACTTAAATAAAGTAAATAAAAACAGTAGCCAGCTAATCCAATGAATACAAGCAATAACAACATCAACAATGAATTAATTAAACCAATTAAACCAATTAATTCCTAAACCAACTCAAAATGAATAGTAACACAAAGCTATCAAACCAATGAATTACTACAACATTAATGAATGTAAACATTAAAAGACAAAGAAATACATTCAAACAATATCTGAAATAACCATAAAACGCATTAGCTAACATAATACAACATTAACTACAAACGAACACCAATCTCAAACATTTTATTACCATTAAGCAGGAAAAAAACAAACAATCACATCCACATAAGAAATTGAAATTAAAACAACCAACAGCAATACCAAGCCACAAATGCCCCCCAAATATTGCCATAATAATGTTTTCATCTGTACCCTAAAGTGGTACAGATTAATATATTATCAGTCAATGTGCCTCCTCCAAAAAATCAACAAACACATCCAATGAAAAACCTGTAAAAAGAGACATTTACAAACATTCAATATATTACTTACCATTAGAAGCGGTGGCCCTCCGACTCCCAGGGTAACAGGAAGCTCACGTACCTTGAAGGCCTCCAACAGCATCCGATGCCATCCGCCATGAAGATCCGGATCAAGTACCCAAATCTTCTTTTTTCTTTCTTTAATCACCTTCTTCTATCTTCATCTGTCACCATTTCTTGATCTTCTTTATCTTCTATCTTCATCTATCAATCCAAAAAAAACCATGATAAATCCCAACCGATGTTGTCTCGTCATCTTCTTGGGCTCAAATGAGGCGTCAAGGCCTTAAATAGGGCTTGTGACATCACATTTAGCCTCAAAATGGTTAACAGCCACCTGATTGGATGTTAAAACCATGTTACGACTATAAAAAAATTTTTTACATGATGTCACTTAAAGGGAATGATGCCAGCCAATCAGAATGGCTGTGCTTCATTTGCCTTTAAGATGACGTCATGAAGCAGACGTCACATGGTATTTCAGCCAATCAGATCTTGGGAACCAATTCCACACTCTGATTGGCTGAAATACCATGAGATGCCGGCCATCTTGGAATTAGTGAAGTCATCTTAAAGGCAAATGAAGCACAGCCATTCGGATTGGCTGGCATCATTCCCTTTAAGGTGGGTTAACCCTTAATGACTATAGCGGTTAGTAACCTCTAAGGTGATTAAGGGGTTAGGGGCAATTAGAATGTCTTTATTATGTATATACTGTATGCTTTCTTTCAACGGAGGACAGAGGGACCTGCTGTTATGGTAAGTATAACTGTATTTATTTACTTTATTTAGGTATGCTAATGCAGTGTTTAATAAGGGCAAATAATCTATTATCCATATCTGGATAATAGTTATTTTGCACATTATTGTACTGTATGTGTTAGGGGGGTGTATTTAGTTAGAAATAATGTTTAGTATTTTTGTAGGCACAACATTGGTACCGCAGGCCCGTGGGTACCCCGGGACTCCCGCGGGGACCCCGGGACGGGCGCGGGGTCAGCCGGGGACACCCGCGCGACCCCGGCCTCCCTCGGGGACCCTCGCGGGGTCAGCCGGCACCCGCTGGCCTGTTGTATGGGTGTTGCGCATGCAAAAATGTAAAGCAAGAAATTTTTCAAAGTCCAGCTTTTTTTGCGTTTACCTTGAGCTGACGTGTTCTGTTGAACGCAACTTTCGCATACGCTAAGGTTACGTAGTTTAGTGCATCCCGCTTAAGGGCAGAATTTAACGCAAACCGGGTAACGAACGAGCAGAGTTGGACTTAGAAAAATTTCCTGAAAAAAATCACTTTTAGAATGCAAAGTGCCTGTTTGCATGGCTTAGTGCATCGTGTTCAGCGCAACATCACGTTCTAAGAGCACTTTGCGCTCTAAAAACGACTTAACAGAGAATAGTGCATGACCCCCATTGTCTGCTTTTGGCTGTTCAATAAATATATGTTGAATGACTATAGGAGACGTCTGATTCAGTGCGTCTGATTCAGACGAGTGCGGAGGACGTTTTTATCTTTCTATGTGAATTTGGAGCAGGGAGTCCTTCTTCTGAGCAAGCACCGTTAAAATCAACAAAGGACTAAAGAAGTGTGATGGGTGAGTGCAGTTGCACCTGAACTGTTTTTGAATTATGTATCTGCATCCAGATTGGAAACCCCTAAATAAAGGTTTCAGCCTTTGTCTCTAGTCTCTGAGTTTGCAATAGCATGGATTTTAAGTGAGTTAAGGCATCTTAATCTTAACTTTGATATCCACTACCCTCGAACTTCCTAAACCTTCGTAAAGCCTCTCCAAAACCCTCCAAAGTCACTCACAGATCCAATTGTCACCACTGTCCCCACTGTCAGACCCCTCACCATGCCACCGATAAGATTAAATCTAGAGACCTTACCCCAACCCCTGCCCACCAAGCAAGCTCTCAATGCACCTAACCCATAACCCGACCATAATGTTCCCACCCCTGCCCACCAACTAAGCAAGATATACTAACTAATGTACATGCACCCTGGATAATGGTGCTATATAAATGTTGTTAGAAATACAATTAATAAATAAGGCAACATCCAACATGTGACTCTCCTGTACAAGGTAATGTGCTGTACAACAGACTGCAGTGTAAAGCTTTTGCTTTGCTCCAACAAAAGCTGTTAAATAGAAACACCCAAAACTGATGCACACAATATGTCCCATTTGTTTCACAAATGCACAGTTTCACACTCTCCAAGAACAATACTGTTAATACAAAAACTGTATTATAAGCAAAACAAATAATAAAATAAATAAAGAGTAAAAGAACACTTTTTTTCTTTGTCACCTGACTGTGCTGTTATTTCGTTCTACTTGATACTAACAGGTAAGTAAATTAGGTTGACATGCAATGTGCATTGACAGATATGATTAGAATTCCTCATCTTGAATGCTTTTGAATCTATAGGAGATAGCCAGCAAATCCCTATCAAGAGCAGCAAATCTTTGTGATAAGCTCTCAAGTTGAAATCAAGTGAAAATGGATGTGTGTGCAAGTGCAGCTGCATGTGGACATTGTCATAGTCCAATAAACTAGTCATGCAGAAAAAATGGGAGGTGCTGTGTTAATCTGGCAGCTGCAAATGTGCTGGGGATACTTTACAAGTTCTAAGGTTAGCAGGGGGAGTTTATAAAGTATCACTAGCAAATTTGCATCTGACAGATTACTACAACACCCTTGTTTTCTGCATCACCAATTTATTGGACTATTACAAGGAGCATACAGATTTTACTGGCAGTTTAATGTAGTTAAAAGCCCAAAGTGTATGAAATAAGATTGTGATTCATGCTCGCCATGCATCCCATGTAGCATCACTGTGCTGTGAATTTGCCATTATCTACTGTTTAAAAAATAATGTATTTTCTTATATAGTGCAGACAATGTACACTGCACTATGCTTAGAATTCCCACAGGCATGATAAGTCCCTGCTCTGGAGAGTGTCATGTAATGTTTTGTGGCCTGAGGATCAGGATGAGAAACAGCCATGCCCAAGGTCACACACTGTGATTTGGATAGTGTTCACTTGCATCATATGGTGTTCTCTGTCTAGGACGACTCTCCACAGTCAGCTCACCACAGCCACTCCTCCACAGGTACTCCTCTGCAACCTCTTCCGGGGGCGAGTTGGCTGCGGAGAGACTTCCGGGGGCGAGTTGGCTGCGGCACCTTGTCCCATTCCGTGGTGTACTTACCACTAAGATACTGAGTCAGTGTTTACTTTAAAACAGCAGTCTGTGCTGATCTCCATTTGTTTGCATTTTATTTTGACTTGCGTGATAAGATATCTTCTTGCCCTTTCTAACACCAATTTTATTTCTAAAAATCCAATGCTCCATTCAGGAGAAAAAGGTGTTTGAAATGTTAGGAGTCCAGGAAGCTAAAACGGCGCTCTCCCCAAAACCCAGTGTAGTCTAAAGATTTAAGAAAATCATGATTTTTAGCTTTAAAAATAAAAAAAGAGCAGGACCAGCTCAAGGACAAGAAGATACAAACATGATAGTCTCAAAAAGGCAGATTCGTTGGAGAGGGAGAAGACCTGGGCCACCGACAGGGGGGGACAGCTGGGACTCCTGTCCCGGTGAGTAAAGGAGCCCGGGCCCCCTGAAAGCAAACCTAATCTGGCCTGTTCCGCAGATGTGGCCTGCTGGAAGATGTCTGTGGAGGTGCCTGTACAGGCAGCATGCTGTAGACTGGTAGAAGGGAGATTCTCCTTGTAAGCGCCTCCGTGGGCACCTTCCAGCAGGCATCTCGGCAGGCCCCCTCCACAGGGCTCTTAACAGGACCTTTCAATCCTCCAGGGCAGCCGGTAGGAAGTGGGGCACACTCAGATCCTCTCCTCTCTTCCAATACTGCTGTCCCTTCTATCAATCCTCTCTCTTCCATTGCTTCTCTTTCCCCCCCCCTCTCTCTCTCTCTCTTTCCCCACTCTGTTTCTCTACTTCTCCCCTATCTCTCTCCTTCCCCTCTCAATCTCTCTCTCCCCTCTTTCTTTCCTACCCCCTCTTTCCTCCCCTCTCTCTCTTTCTCCCTCTCTTTCCTTCCCCTTCTCTCTCTTTATCCTCATCTCTCTCTCTCTGCCCCCTTCCCCTATCTCTCTTTCCTTCTCTCTCTCTCTCTCTCTCTCTCTCTCTCTCTCTCTCTCTCTCTCTCTCTCTCCTTCCCTCTCTCCTCTCTCTCTCTCTCTCTCTCTCTTTCTCTCCTCTCTCTCTCTTTCTCTCCTCTCTCTCTCCTTTCCCCCCCTCTCTCTCTATTTCTCCCCTCTCTATTTCTCCCTCTCTCTATTTCCCTCTCTCTCTCCCCCTCCCGTTGTCGCTATCCCTCCTGCCATTCCCCCTCTCTCCTTCCCCCCTCTCTCTCTCCTTCCCCTCTCCCTGTCTCCTTTTCCCCTCTCTCTCTCCTTTGCCCCCTCTCTCTCCTTCACCCCTTTCTCTCTCCTTCCCCCCTCTCTCTTTCTCCCCTCTCTTTTTCTCCTTTCTCTCTCCCCCCAATCTCACTCCCCCTTTCTCTCCCCTCCCCCCTTTCTCCCCCCTCTCCCTCTGCCTCTTCCCATATCTCGTTCTCCCACCCCTAAGGAACTGGGGTTTAATGGGGGGGTGAGATGTGGGGATTAATGGGGGGGAGGGGAGGGGAGATGTGAGGATTAATGGGGGGGGAGATGTGGGGATTACCAGGGGGAGATGGTGAGATTAATCAGGAGGGGCCTTGCCCCTTTAATTTGTCCTGGGCCCAAGATTTCTATTGTCGGCCTTGGAGAGGACTATATACTGTACACCGTGTTCAGGACAAAAGGGACCCCTTTTGTTTTTCATCACATTTGATATATTTCTTGCTCAATCTCCATGAAAGTGTGCACAATTGTAGGTCTGTTATGTAGATTAACACTGTATAAGAAGCACAACGTAAACCATCTACTGATGTTAACGAAATTGATGTCATTGTATTATGTCAACAAGTACCAGATACACGGCGGTAGATTCTTGTTTATTAAATGAGAAATAGGAGTTTTTCCTTCGTAGCTCGTAAATGGGTTAAACTGCTGTAATATAATATGAAACACTAAGATTACTATAAATTGCAGTATTCAAAATGTCCTCCTCCTGCTGAAACTCACGCCCGAAGACGAGAACGCCACTGTCAGATTGCATCATGGATAATGCGTTGATCCAGCTGCTCCTAGCGACCATCGTTTACCAGGACACTTTTATGTAAGCGTTTTGGACCACAATTCTTGCTCTGACTCAAGCACTTTATAACGTTCTTATCTTCTTCGCTAAACACCATTTTATAACTAAGCACTTGATGAGGTCATCACGCCGTCACCAATTCAGAAGAATATTTATTAGATTATCAAATAATTCTTAAATGTAATAATCTATGACAGAACTATAGTGACCAAAAATGTCATAAAAATGTAGTGATTTTTCTGCAAGATTTGCCGAAAAATAAAAGGGGTCCCGTGGTAAAAAAAAAAAAGGAGCATACCTTAGATGCCTGGGAGATATGTTAATGAGATATGCAAAGTACAGGGTGTCCATAAATTATTCCCCCCATTATAAGCCTTAATAAATTCATTATTATAGGAGCTATCTTAAAACGGTTTGCGGTAATTAATAACACAACTTTAAGACATTGTTTTTCTTTATTTCGCAGACTATCTAAGGGCACAATGACAACAATGAAGGAGAAATCATCTATCGCCTTGAAGTTCTGCGTACTACTAATGAGGCTCACGTGGAAGTTTACTGAATTCTGGTTTACTGAAGTATTGACGGAACTGTGGTAGTCTACTTAATTAAAACAAAAATGTCTTGAGTGGTTTTATTAATTGCCGAAACCCGTTTTAAGATAGCTCCTAAAATAATGAATTTATTAAGGCTTATAATAGGGTGAATAATTTATGGACACCCTGTATATTTAAATGACTCACATTCCACACGTCCTAAAAGGATTTCCAATGTGACCCTGCAAACCAGCCCCAGCATGACCTGCAAACAGACTCAACATCATCTCTTTAGACAGACCATGCTTTATCCTACACTTGAGCTCGACCTTGACTCTGTATTCCAGACCAGCCTTATTGCGGCAGACAGTATGTCATGTTGTTTTGTTGTGACCTTGTTGGTAGTAAAAGTAGACCTTTATATGGACAATTGGTAACCAAAGGCAAAATCATTCATGGACTCAATATTTCCATGGGTTTTGTTGTGAATTATTTGCATTATTCAAAAATGTAGCCTAAAAAAACAATATTAGAGGCATCACAAATGCATTGGGATGTTGTGTTATTAACATGCAAATTTGTTACAGCCAACAGTAATTCTAGGTTTAAAAAGTAACGACTATATAACACACTGCCTTTTCATCTTCATTTCAATTAAACAAAACAGCTATGGTGGTTTGTTCTTAAAACACTTGAACATGTTGTGGTTTTCTTGTGGCAGTGAACAGAGTACTGGGATTTAATCAAAAATGATGATCATGTCCGTATTAACCCGCTCACTGCCAATCCCTTGTCTTGTGGCACAGGAGGGGTTAAACCAGATTCTGAAGCTAAACTTACTCATGGATATGAAGCAAACCACCTCGAATGAAAGACTTCATGCTGAGCACTTGCTCACACTCAGCAGTCCAAATTTCTAAGAACCCTTCACAGGTGCACTTCTGTGAGGCATCAAAATGAACTAATAGGTTTGGGTTAGCAATGCCGTCGTTGCAAACCCATGCAGGGTTGAGCATATCGTTGCCGTTTTCACTGCTGCTCGCTGGGACTGCATCTCCTCCTAAAAAAGGAGCTTTTATAATGTGACGTCTCCTATACATCATAAAGTCACTATGTGCATCATGGGGCATTCACGTGGATAATTAAGACTTCATAATACAACTGCTCACATTCAAATGGTTTTGAATCCAAGATCCACACAAAATCATAGAATTTAGCTTATGCCTCAATTTCGCTTAGTTTGCAGCTGAAAAAAACAGTTGTATTTTTTTTTTTTTGCTTCATCAAACTTTGAAAATGTCCGTTTCAGTTTGCTGCAGGTACTGGGATTTTGGAGACTTGGGGACCTTTATACTACGGTCATATTTGTATTTTTGGTTTGTCAAAGCTCTAGTGCTAATAGTACTGGACACAAACACTGCACCAGATTTATCATGCAAATAATACATTTATTTATCAAATGTTTTACCAGGAAGTAATACATTGAGAGTTACTTCTCGTTTTCAAGTATGTCCTGTGCATAGAGTTAAGATGACAAATAATACATGGTTACAAATACATAGTTACATAAGAGAAGAGGGTATACATTATATACAAGACATTGCATGCACAGTTAGAGATAATATATATTATAGGCATGTGTAACAGTTACAGACCAGATTCAAATGTGAGACAGCTTTAGTTTTGAAAGAACTTAGGCTGGTGGTGGCTGTGAGAGTCTCTGTAGAATGTTCCAGTTTTCGGGTGCACTGTAAGAGAAGGAGGAACGGATGGAAAATGTTCTGAACCTTGGGACCATAAACAGTCTTTTGGAGTCAGATCTCAGATGATCAGTGCTGCATGTGGTAGGGGTGAGGAGCTTGTTCAAATAGACTAGTAGCTTGCCCAGAAAGTATTTGAAGGCAAGGCAAGCGAGATTAACTTTGCGCCTAGACTCAAGTGAGGACCAATCTAGTTCTTTGAGCATTTTGCAGTGATGTGTATTGTAGTTGCATTGGAGAACAAAACGGCATATTGAATTGTAGCGGGTATCAAGTTTGCTAAGGTGGGTTTGGGGTGCCAAGCCTTATACTATGTCCCCATAGTCGATAATTGGCATTAGCATCTGCTGTGTGACACGCTATCTGACCAGCAGACTTAGAGAGGATTTGTTCCTGTAAAGTACACCTATTTTGGCATAGGTTTTGGATGTCAGGGTATCAATGTGCATCCCAAATGTTAAATGGGAGTCAAACCATATGCCCAAGTATTTGAAACTAGTAACAGGAGTTAGGGTGGTTTTAGCGTTGGTTCTGATCTGGAGCTCAGTCATTGGAAGCATGTGTTCAAGGTCATAGAGGCTAGGGGTTTGTGCATATAAGATCATGTCATCTGCATACATGTATATTGAGGCTTCCTTACAAGCTGTAGGAAGATCATTGATGAACACCGAGAAGAGTAGGGGCCCCAGAACAGAGCCTTGCGGGACACCACAGGTAGTATCCAAGGGGTTGGAGTTAGAGCCTTAGATAGACACATGTTGGGATCTACCTGATAGGTAGGAATTAATCCAGTTTAAAGCATGCTTCCCTATTCCAGAGCACTTGAGTTTGTTAAGCACGATAACATGATCAACAGTATCAAAAGCCTTTACAAAATCTAGGAATATTGTCCCGGTTCCATTCCACACAGGGTTTCATTGCAAACTTTTAGCAGGGTAGTTACCGTGGAGTGTTTGGGATGAAAGCCAGATTGGAATTGGCTAGTAAAATTTGTCTTGGTATAGTAATCGCTTAATTGGGAGTGAACAAATTTTTCCATTACTTTAGATAGTATTGGGAGAGGAGAGATTGGTCTGTAGTTCGAGACAGTGTTTTTGTCCCCACTTTTGAAGATTGGGACAACTCTGGCAGTTTTCCAGGTCTTAGGAATATGGCCTGCAGACAGAATAGAGTTGACTATGGAAGCAATTGGTTTGGCATTGACTGGGGCACCAAGTCTAAGGAACTTAGATTGCAGTAAATCAGGTCCACATTTGCTGCTTAGTTTTAATTTGAGGAGGATTTGTGTAATCTTCTCTTTGGATACTGGGACAAATTGAAAGTTGTGAGCAGTTTTGTGAGAGAGTGGGGCTATAGGGGTACTCTCAGAATGATGTTCATGTTTGTGGTTTGTGTTGCGTTTCGCTAATAAGTTACAGTAGTAGCACACCCCACAAAGTAATCATTGAATGCATTTTCAATGTCAGTGGGGTTTGTCAGAGTAATATCCTCCTTAGTGATATTACTTGGTTGTTGATTTATTTATTTATTTATAAAATATTTTACCAGGAAGTAATACATTGAGAGTTACCTCTCGTTTTCAAGTATGTCCTGGGCACAGAGTAAAAAAAAATAATACATGGTTACAAATACAGTTATATAAATGAACAAGGTATACATTATATACAAGACATTGCATGCACAGTTAAAGAAAATATATATTATGAGCGTATGAAACAGTTACAGACCAGATTAAAGTGTGAGACAGCCTTAGATTTGAAAGAACTTAAGCTGGTGGTGGATATGAGAGTCTCTGGTAGGTTGTTCCAGTTTTGGGGTGCACGGAAGGAGAAGGAGGAACGTCCGGATACTTTGTTGATGGCTAGAAGGCTGGAATATGTTGTTGATAACTTTCCAGAAGTTAGCTAGGTTTGATGTATTCTTGCGAAGATTGTCAGAGTAATATTGTGCTTTTATTGTGATCCTGTAGATCAAGAGTGGCCAACTTCAATCCTCAAGGGCCACCAACAGGTCAGGTTTTAAGGATATCCCTGGAGGACATGAGTTGGCTACCCCTGCTATATACAGTCAATGTTGCTAAATCCTCACGAAAAGTATAGAAATTCTGAAGAGAATAGGAGAAATTTCGCTCAACTTACATTTTTGTGGAAATTTCACAAAAACACAACAAGTAAGAATAAAATGTGAAACATTTTACAAGGCACTTTTGAAGACATCCGCACAATCTCTAATAGATATTGAAAAAAATTCAATTTTTGTTGTGAAATTGGTGGAATCAGTGTGTGTACAGGACGTCCTGTGCCTATTGCTTGTTTGAGAACATGCTTTGTGAGTGTTAATAAGAAGGATTAAGAAAGAGTTATGCAATGTAGATATACTAATGAGATCAGTTTCTGGGTCTCAAGTCATCTCCCCCCATTTATAACTAATAATAATCATCATTTTAGTATAAAAGAAATCCATCTAAGGCAGCATAAACCTCTCTGGTTAGATAATTTGTGTCAATTATAACAAATACAAATGCCACGTGTGAGCACATTCACATGTCTCAGACGGACTTGCCTTTCCCCATTAGCTCTTAGCATACAAAAACTAAAAGAAACAGAAAAGGCGCAGTATATGGATGTGTATTTAAAAATTGTCCCACGACAGGACAATACATTACACGTTAATAGTAAAAATACATAACAATAAAGCAAAATCCATATACTGCACCTCAGTGCGATTTCCGTTTCTTTCAGTTTTTGCTGCTTTGTGAGCTCCCTCATGGGGGCTCACATTTTTAGGAGATTGTGGAGTTCTCCTGTGGACAGCAGCAAGAGATTTGCAGTTTACCACAGATGCAGTATATGGGACAGCACGACCACGGATATCCATACACATTCTCTTAGCATACAAATGCTTCCACTGCAGCCAGGGATTCTGGGTAATGACATGCACATGAGCACTCACAGTGTCACCTTTTGCTTCTTCTCCATTTTAACATGGACACCTAAACGCTTCTGCCTGCCGCATTACACAGCTTACAGCACAGCCTGGGTTAAAGAAGTACATCGCCAGTAAACCTACTCACAGACAGCTTTGAAAAGCAGGGATGCAGAACTGTCAGAGACATGTGAATGCTCACAAGTGGTATTTTTATTTGCTGTACACTGTACGGCAGACGTTTTTTATCCCTTCTCACCATAACTTGTTTTGTGTCTGTCAATTATGAGAAACTTGATCAGTAGTTTTCTATTTTCAAAGAAGGTAGAGTATAGCAGGTAATTAGAGAGACTGTGATGCAGCTATAAGAGTCATTTTGATAAATATATCCCACGAGTACTAAAAACAGTTCTGCAAGTTATTTCCAATTACTTACTGTATAGTAAAAGGATTAGTCATCAAGGAGAAAGCTCCACATCAGATTTGAGAAAGTAATATCTCACAGATACTAGAAATTAACTAATGCTTTGTGCATCACTTCAGTAGAAATATCTTGGCATGCTAATCACTATTACACCCTGAAATTGTACAGTATGTTCATTGTAAATAGTTCTGATGCTATAGGATATACAGTAGGATGAGGCTATAGATGTCACAAATATCATAGACACATGCATAGAATTTACACGGTTAACGTCGAGCTAACCATAGAAGCAATAAATAAGAAGGGATGTTCTTCAAATCAGCTGTTTTTCCATCCCTTGTTACTAGGCTTATGATTAGCATTAGTAATAGCCATACTGTTTATTTATAAAGCTCCCACATATTTTGCAGTGCATTACTTTGGGGGAACAATAGTTACATAAACAGAATGATATACCAAATAAGAACAAATGAACAGAAGCTGATACAAAAGGTGGTGAGTGGCCCTGCTTGTGTGACCTTACAATACTTCTATCTAAATAATATAGAAATGGAACGGGAGAAGAATTTCTAGTATAAGATCAGGATTCTGCATTAATGAGATGGCAGATTCATTAACAAGAGGTTGCTTATTTATGGATGCATATTGGCAATTTTATACTTACCATCAGTTGCCTATTCACAGGACAAAGATAAAGGGAACTCAATAACATTCAAGTTAAGATTTAATTTCTTTCGTTTTCAGTTTTAAATGACTACATTTGCAATATTTATCCTTAAAAGCTCTTGTCCCACTTTTACCATGTACATTGCATCAATGGTAGTGGTTCTCAAACTTTTGTAAAGGGAACCCAAGACAGACTGTATACTGGATATAACCAATCAACATTCAATGGAGATAAAAGTACATACACAAATGTTTGCTTATCATAAGATATTTCTAAATTCCAATGTGATTGGAGCTTCTTGATGGAAGCGTTAGGAACAATGTGATCTTAGCTACAGAGCTATAGCCACGTACCCACTTGATTATAAAAACAGATTGAATGTCATTTCTTTTTCTTCTTTGGATTCAGCTCATTATAAGTTTTTATCCCTTATTCCAAACATTGTCATCCATATTTTTCCCATGGTTTTTGAGCATCGCCTTGGCACATCAAAAGAACTATGCACATTTGATACATGCGAAGTTGGTGGTGGGGTGTTGCGTTCCACATTAAAATACGACAACAACAGATTCAATGTTAAGATCTAAACAAAGGGCACATTATGTTCCTTGAACAAATGCACAGCAAACATTTGATTCTCTTACGAATCAATGTAGATTAACTGCTTTGGTAATCAATCTTTTAACAAGAAGAAGGGGCACAAGTTCTGCAATAAATGTTCATGCCTGTCTCTATTAACATCATTTAGTTTTCAGACTTTTTACTAATTAAGAAAAGTTCCCACCAGCAACTGCCGAAGTCCCCACACCTCTTTCATTATCTTAGCTTTTCTTCGCCCGTAATTACTATTGATCTCCCAGCTGATTAAATTAGTTTGTGAGTCCGGTCTGCAATCTCGGGGACATTATCTAAAAATCATGAAATCAATTCCCTTACGCTGTTTTAATCTTTTATGTTTAGGCCTCATAGAGGGATGGGCAAACAAGTGCTGGCCCTCTGAAAGTGTGCACACCTAGATTGCCTGCCAGCCTTCCACTGCCTTTGAGAACCATCTGGGTCAATTTCCTTCCAAGCAAATGAAATGCAAATAAAAATTCCAGCAGTTTTTCAGCTGCAGGCTGCCCGACTGATTAGCATGACAGAGGCAGAGAGATGAGGCCTGACCTTGTGCACTTCCCCTCAATCTCATTAAGTTGTAACTCTACCGTGGCCACATTCATGGTGTTTATTGACGCTGAAAGGCGTCTTTATCCAAAACTAGCTAAATTCGCATTCAGCGTTTTTTTTTTTCCTTGGAAGGCCTGCCTGCTACTGCATCCACATGAAAGTGAATCTTTTGTGGCTGGGTAATATGTCCTGCTGATTCTTAAACAATCTGCCAGGCTTTTATTCCCCCAAAATTGTTAATTTCATAGGTTGAAATTCTAAGAGTTGGCTACAAAAAGAGAAAAAAGTACAAAAGTAACGTAATTACATTTTGGGAAATATCGCTCTTATTTGACATAATAAATATTTCATTATTCTGTTTTTTTTGCCCATTACAAACGTCGTGCCCATGGGAAACACAAAAGTGTTGTACATCCTTCTTCTCTCCTAATCTCTATTATTAACCCCGTCTCTCTCCTCAGCCTCAACTTCTCTGTACACTTCTCAGTCTCTCATCCCCAATATTTCTATTACTCTCCACTAACTTTACCACCCACGTATTCACATCTCTTTCCTCTCTCATTCACTGTCCGTGCTCCATATTCATTTGTAACTCCCTTTCTTCCTTCCTTCCTTATTCATTTACATGTATGTAAACTACTCTGTAACACTTGTGGACTAATGAAGGCACAGATTCACTAAACACGGTTAAGCTTAACTCCTATTCATTTTAGTGAATCTGGGACTCATTTTACTACTTGCATTTTCAAATTCTTTATTGTTTTATTCTGTATGTATCCACGTATGTTTTTTTATTTATATAGCACCTACAGTATATGCAGAGCTTTACAGAAGAGACAATACAGTACAGGGAACTATAATATAATACGTGTAAAAAATAAAATCAGACAATAGGAAAGGAAATTCCTTCCCCGGTGAGCTTACAATTTATTATGGAATATATGGGTTGTCTATGGCTCAACCCTAGCATCCAATTATATCTTAACACATACATTATGTATTAATATCTGATTTCACTAATATGCATTCACATTACACTTCATATTACATTATAATATAAACGCTAGTATAAAGGTGCACTTATTTTTATGTTATGAATAATTATATTCTTACACTATTATAGTTTAAACCATAACAGTTTATTTATTAAAAAATTGTACTTCCTCTGAAATATACTGTAGTTCCATTTCCAGGCATGTAGCCATAACTTCTTTTGATATCTCCTTTACAGATTGCAACCACTGTAGGATGTATGATGAGACCACACTTATTATTTAAACATATTAGCTGATGTACACTACGTAGCTGGTGTTAAAAGATCTGTATTGCTCACTGGATGTTATCACTATAAAAAGCTGCCTGGTGGCTTACTGTATGTAATAAATATGTCACTAATATAAATATCTATATTACTTCTTGTGTTATTAAACTTTCACAGTGAGGTAGGATGTCAACCTTTTAAAGCTGCAGACCAAGCAATATCCTACATGTGTGTGTTTTTTTTTTAATAAATCAGTTCTGTACTATGACAAAATACTTGTAGCATTTTTTTATTTTAAAAACAACCGTGAATGACATTTTTAATGTGTTCTAAAGTAACAAGCATTTTTTGTTTCTATAGCAACCCTTTACAAAGTCACATCCCCTTCCTCTTCTGAAAAAAGGCTCTGTATCACCCCTTTTTGAGCCCTGCCCTCTCTCTAGCAGTGCACTAATCTAGTTACTGCCTTATCACATGATCCTCCCCACAGAACTTTGCATCTTTGATCCTCTTCTGCTGCACTGACTGCCATTTAGTGAACCCCCGAGCTGAATCTTCGCCGACCGATCACAGGAGAACGGATCGATCGGCAACTTAGCTAATTACTTATCATTGTGTGGATTGTATTTGCTGCACATATTAAAGGGAAAAAATATATATATATATATTTTTTTTAACGTCAGCTTGGATTACTGCTATGGTTTAGCCCAACAACATAACTGTAAAATAAAACGTTGTCAAAAGGCCAGGAAGAGTTTGAGAAGTTTACAAAGTGCATTAATCTACACAGAAATGTATCAGTGTTTCCCCCCCCCCCCCCCCCCCCACCTCTCTGGGAGATTCTGCCATTACACAGTGGGGTGGGGTGCATACCTGCTGGCTCTCAGTAGATCTGAGTCTCCTGCGGTGTTGTAGAGGAGAACAGGACAGGCTTCTGGGGTGGTAACTGATTCTCTCTCATGGTGTTAGCACCTCCATCTCTTGCAGGCCCCAGGGATGTGGGAGAACTTCCTTCCCCTCCCCCTGATAGATTGTAGTCTCAGGCAGGAAGATATATTTGAATAGGATCACTTTATTCTGACAGCACACTCAGTTCTCACAGCATGCACATCACAGATTACTTCTTGGGGCTTCACCCTCAGGATGTACCCTGGACCTCCACTCCAGGCCAAGGGGCCCTGAAGCAGCCCTAGCTCTTCCCTTACTCCCTGGTGGAGTAAGGAGTATAGTCTCCCCCTCCACTCCCCTAGGGGAGGGAGTACAAACTGGCAGAGCCCTGCATAGTTGTTAGGGTAGACCAGCCTCTCTCAAGGAGGTAGAGGCATTGACTAAACCTTAAGTACAAGGGAAGTAGGTACCAGGTCTGAATCCAGTGATTGGACTCACACAGGCCTAGTCCCACCGCCTCCCCTGTCAATCAAGAAGCTACTGTGAGTGGGGAAACCCCATGATAACACCTGGCAAGCCTGCTCTTACCAGGGCTTACTGCCAGAAGGGGGCAGACTAGTAGCCAAGGAAACCAGTCCTGGCTACAGAAATATAAGAAATAATGGTACGTATGGGACACTTGAACCACTTCATGAGTTCCTCATGATTTTCCTGCATATACCACCATTCAGTTTGAGTGTCTAACCTCTTGTGTTGGCATTCCTCTTTTGTCCACATGGTATGCTAGGGCGGTGACTTGGAATTATTAATATAATTGACTTGTAAAGCGCCAACATATTCTGCAGTGCGGTATAATGTAGGTTCAGAGTGATGTAAATGACATAAACTGAAGGACATACCAAAATGCACAAATTGCTCCCATGTAGGGATCCCCTCCACGAAACATATCTAATATTTATATTCTTAATAGTTGCCTGTCTTTAGTGGCATTGATTATTTTATTGTTCATATATGGTCACGTGTTTTGGGACATTTTGTATTGTATTTTGCCCTTTGAATTTATATATTCTGTTTATATGCTATTCATTTACTATTTTAATTACATATGTCGGGCTCCGTGAGGTGTCCGGTCAGCCACTTTTGCATTGAAAGAGAGGAAGAGATGACAGCAGCCTGATAATCACATTTAAAAAGGACGGTTTGAGTTTGACATATACTCTTGCATATACTGCAGATGTTTATCAGGGCTTGTTTCTAAGCTTATTCTGAGTTGGCTATTTTGTGTCTTGTGGGGGGGTTAAGGGTTAAGGGAAGTACCTTGAGGTTCCGTTGGACCCAAGGGAACGGGCCTGAGGAAAGGGTCGTTACCCTGAAATGTTGCCCCTCTTACCCTCCCCCATTGTCTTTATATGTTTATTTGTTAGCAGTTCCCCCCTTGTTTCCCCCACTCCCCTTCCCTGTTTTTTTTTCTTCCCCCTCCCCCTACTCTGGTGCTTTTTAGGAACCATATATTCTGCATTTACAGTCGTTAAGCGTTCCCATTTGTGATACCTATTGTTCTATTATTATCGCTATTAAACTTTGGCTTATTCCAAGACTTTTTGTTTTCTCTTTCAATCAGTGGGTGCTGGAGCTTTTTTTGGGTTCTCTATTTTAGTGGTATGTTCGATTTGATTCCAAATGGACTTAGAATCAAAAACCTACTTGCAACAATGCACAATGCCCATTACACTGAAAAACTGTGCAAACGCAGCGAGAAACTCAGAAGTGAGCTGATTTATCAACTATATGGGAATGCACCCCAGCCCCCTTCACTGTGCTGATATCCAAAGGAACCGTCTGTCCACTCAAAGTTGACCCCCACAGCTAGTAGCCAAATAAGATATAAGTGCGGAGCAGGAAAAAAGACCTTTTGAAGATGCGGGGTATGGGCCACTTGCAGACCCGCTTCCCATGTGGGGCCAGCGGCCGCAATTGCAGCAGCCCACGGATGGAGCTCACACAGCTCACGAGAGTCCGTCCCCTCTGTGTCTCCTGGTCTTGTGATACCTGAAAAAGGGTAATGACGCACTTCCTGTGCGACCACGATCCAGAAGTAACAAAGAAAAATTGATCGATATCAGCGCTGCTCCTTGGGATGACAGACTCACCAGGTAGGTAATAAAATCAATTTATTAAATCTACATAAAACAGATACTAGAACATAACAGAAAAGACCTCCTCCCAAATGTTTCGGGCGAGTTCGCCCTTTCTCAAGGAGTGTGACAAGACATGAAGGGAGGGTGTTATTTATAACTCCCTTCTAATGGTTGAACTAATGTGTTGAACCTGATTAAATGACATATATGTAAATTTCAACACACAGGACTTTTATCACATAATCACAATAAGTATATAATAGAAAGGAAAAAAGTTAAATGTATATAACATGCTAAATTTCTCATAACTTATCTTAATGTATACCAACACGATATTATACAGAATAACATAAAATATATCAAATGTCCACAACTAATTAAAAATCAACTAAAACCAATTTTAAAGAGTTTTTTGCTATATACAAAGAGACATAGCAAGATTAGACCATTGTATACTATATATGCCCCTGTTAACCACTTGCTGACTACAAGTTAATCATAATATGTATAAATGTATAGATCATCATTTAATCAATTGAACTACATAATATAACAACATAGAGCAAAGAGAATAATGAATGTAATAACACTGAACAGAGAAGAAAAGGGGAGGGGGAGGGGGGAAGGGGAAGGGAGTGGAAGGGAGGAGGAAGAAAGAAAAAGGGGGAGGGGGTGTTGGGGGAGGGGGGAAAGAAAAGGGGAAAGAAAAAAGAAAAAAAAGAAGGAAAAAGAAAATGACAGAGCATAAAGAAAATAATAATGAAAAACAGTAATATCCGTTATTAAACTGTAGGGATCACAGAAATACCTTCAGGTCCCATTCTGTATTGAGACCCTTTGGTATTAATGTATCAATGGTGCAGATCCAGAACGCTTCGCGTTGGTAAAGAGTCCTGGATCTGTCTCCACCGCGTTTATGAGCTTTGACATGCTCTAAAACAATACTTTTGAAATTTTTGAGACTTCCAGACTGACATTCTTTAAAGTGATTAGACACGGGATGTGTAATGTCTAAACTTTTTATATGTCTAATATGTTCCAACATTCTTATTTTGAATAAGTGGGTAGTTAGGCCCACATATCTTTTATTGCATCCGCACGTGATCATGTAAACGACATGATCTGTATTACATGTCACTAATGACAGAATTTTGTATTCTTTAGTAAGTTCTGTATTAGTTCTGTATTAGTAAAACAGTTACTTTTTTGAACATATTGACATATTTTACATTTCCCGCATTTAAAACATCCTTCTAAGTCTACAAATAACATATTTTGATGCTCATTTTTATTTGAAATCATACTAGGTGATACCAAGCTACCAATGTGTATACTTTTTGAAAAACAAATCCAGGGTCCATAGAGACCATATCCTTTGGTACATCAGTTTTAAGGATGGTCCAGTGTTTCTAATTATTGACTTGATGTTATTGGCCTGCCGGCTGTATTTAGTAATAAAGAATGGAGATTCACATTTATTACTATCATTGAATGTAGAGCAATCACCCTGTTTCACATGACTGAAGTTCGAAAGATCAACATTAATAAGATCTTCTCTTGATCTATTCCTAGCTTTAGCATAGGCCCACTGTAGAGATCGTAAATCATAGCCTCTGTCTACAAATCTCCTGATGAGATCATAAGAACCTTTATCAAAATGTTCCATAGTTGAACAGTTCCTCCGTAAATGAAGGAACTGTCCATATGGTAACCCTATAAGCAGACTGAGGCTATGAGAACTCGAGGCATGCAACAATGTGTTCCTTGAATTAGGTTTGTGGTAGATATTAGTGTAAACATGATTATCCATACCCACATAAAGACACAAGTCCAAGAAATGTATACGGTGATGGTGGTATTGATGTGTAAATGATAAATTCAGAGTGTTGGTGTTAAAGTAAATGAAAAAATCATGCAATTGTGAAATAGTCGTCAATAACCTTCAAGAATGGACGTGGAGTAAATAATAATATTGATTAAATACTCACACGGCCCTGTGTGAGTAAAAATATATAAGGGTATCTTGCTGCTGAAACGTCTTCTTATCCCAGATCGTTGGTTATATTGGGAATGGAATGGGAATGAAGGGAGAGATATAAAATGGTAATAACCATATGATACTTACACGGCCATGTGTAAGCCCAATCCTAGAAAGGTTTCTGTTGGGTGCCTCTGGTATACCCGTCCAATGTTGTTCCAGGGGTACAGCTCCCACATCTGCTGGCAGGCAGGACGTTGGATGGGGGTTCCTCTTTGCTGTCCTCACGTTTTTCTTATGAAAAATAACAAATCCCCATTGTGCTCCCGTTGCTGTCTCGGCAAGCCGCCTCTCAGCTGCACTGTCTTCCGCGTCCGGAGTCAGAAGAGAAGTATTTAATCAATATTATTATTTACTCCACGTCCATTCTTGAAGGTTATTGACGGTTGTTGAAGGTTGTCTCCCTTTAACCCTTTTGCTCCCCTTATTTTTTCTGTTTCCATGTACACTATGGGTTTGGATACCCCTTTCTGGGGTTGAGCAGAGGGACCTCACTGGGATTTACAGACTCCACGGTGAAAGACCACAATTATTGGTTTCGAATAGGTATTGTACTGCACCTTGAACCAATATTCTAAAGGTAAGCGCACGTTTTTTTGTTTGCAATTGTGAAACAGTGCCAGACCAAACTAATATAATATCATCTATATAGCGGTGATATGTGATGATGTGATGTCGATAGGGGTTCGTATCTCCATACACATGGGTATGTTCCCACCACCCCATAAAGAGGTTGGCATAGAAAGGCGCAAATGATGACCCCATGGCCGTCCCACGTGTTTGGAGATAAAAAAAACCCATCAAACATAAAGTAATTGTGTGTGAGGAAGAACCTGATGGCATCCAACAAAAAGGTGATCTGTGCTGGAGCAAATGTAGCGTCAGATTCCAAAAAGTGTAGTGCAGCTGTGAGACCATGTGAGTGTGAAATGATAGTGTATAATGAAGATACATCTAGTGTAACCCAGAGAAATGTTGGTGACCAGATGAAATCAGAAAAAATAGAAAGAACATGTGAAGTGTCTAATAGGTAAGAGGGAAGTGAAGTGACTAAGGGCTGAAGAAAGTGATTGACATATTGGGACAAGTGCTCCCCCAGTGAACCAATGCTGGCAATGATGGGTCTGCCTGGGGGGTGAGAAAGGGACTTGTGAACTTTAGGGAGGTGATGGAATATGGGTAAAACTGGGCAAGTCACATGTAAATACTCATATTCTTGTACAGACAAAACTTGAAGAATTCTGCCAAAATCTAATAGATTATACAATTCTAATAAAAAACCTGGAGTTGGATCCATATATAACTTGGTATATGAGTTATTATCCTGAAGTTGGCGTAAGGCCTCCTCAACATAATAAGCATAATCTAGGACCACCACTGCTCCCCCTTTATCAGCATTTTTAACCACAATTAAATTATTTTCTCTCAGCAATTTAATGGCTTGTCTTTGTGTAAAGTTCAAATTATTTGAACTATGGACAGCATTTGTGTTTGTGGTAATGCCTTGGGAGAGCAGTAGTAGGTCCCGTTCTAGCGCTGCTTGGAACACATTGATCGCATGGCCAGTGAAATACATAGGATGAAACACAGATTTATTCTTTAGACCTGATGATTGGCTACCCAAGAAAGTTTGTGGATCATATCCTGTCTCAGGCTGATCTTGTAATAGCTCAATCAAGTCCTGTATGTGACAATTGTCCCAAAACGTTAAATGTGTCCTGATGTCAAAAATTGGACTTGTTTGGTCATCCTTAGATATTGTAGTGTTCGCATTAGGTATATTGGATGTAGTCTGGGATCCGTCCAGGTTAGACATGGGTATTGAACTGTTCTTATGTTTGAAAAATCTTTAAAGGGTTAACTTCCTGGTGAACCGGTGAAGGTCCACTATTGTGGAAAACAGGTCAAAATTGTTGTCAGGTGCAAACGTAAGTCCCAAATTCAACACACTCATTTCAGATTGGGACAGTGTGCATTTAGAAATATTGAGAATGTTAGTGTCCTCTAACCTCAGTACCTCATCTTCTTTGCAGGGGCCACCCACCAGCTTATGCCTGGATCTTCTTCTCCTGCGATGTCGTTTTTTGACTGTGGGTGTGAAGAAATATTTGTAGGGTACATCTGTGCCCTTGCTGGCAGAAGAACTCTTCATTGGATGATGCCCCAGAGTCGGCACCTGAGAAAGACACACTAGGCAGAACATGTTCAGAATCCGAAATATCAGACTCTGTATTTTTCCCTGAATGCATGTCTGATTTGGAATTTTTCCTGAGTATGGATTTGGGTCTCGCATTACCTTTCTTATTGCTATTATAATTTGTATTTTGTGACTTTTTATTAGAATTAATTTTGTTATTGTATGGTTTCTGCCAGAGATAAATTTGTTTTTTCTGATAATCAATTTGATCTCTTTCATATTTTACTTGTTTGGCCAGCATAATACTTTTCTCTAGGTTTTTAATCCTCTGTGCTAACAGTTTATCCATATCTTTGAACCTATCAATATGTACAAAGGCTTGCAATTGATGTTGAAGATCAGTGACATTTTTATGTGCGACAGTTTTTTCTCTGGATTTGTGCTGAATGATTAATTCTATTAATTTGAAAGAACATTGTTTCTCAAATTCTTGCGTTTCAAATCCAAATGATGGGGCTTTTGTCATACGGAGACCTCGAGGTATTCTCTTATTCATCTGGTAATTCTCCAGTGTAACAATGTCCCACCATAATCTTAAATCAAGTGATATAAATTTTTCTAAGCGAAAAAAATTGTGCCTTTAAATTCTGAATATCTTTACATAAAATGTTACAGTCCCTTTCAAACAGGGATTCAGTCTTTTTGGTACTCGCTGCCAAATTGAAACAATTGAATGCAAAATGAGAATTTAACTCTGGTAAAGGCATTGTAGGCATATCCATGTTGGTAAGACAAAAAAAATTTTTTGTTTTTTTGAGTAAGTGAAATGTGTAATAAAGTCCAGCAACCATAAGAGGAACAAAAAAAGTCAGAAAAAGTATCACATCAAAAAAATAAAATCCAAGGTTAAATTTACCTGCTGGAACACTGGTGAGTCTGTGTGGATGATTGATGGATGAAATCAGGGGGTGATCCGAGTGCAGGCGATGTGAAAGTGCAGATATCCAAAGGAACCGTCTGTCCACTCAAGGTTGACTCCCACAGCTAGTAGCCAAATAAGATATAAGTGCGGAGCAGGAAAAAAGACCCTTTGAAGATGCGGGGTAAGGGCCACTTGCAGACCCGCTTCCCATGTGGGGCCAGCGGCCTCAATTGCAGCAGCCCACGGATGGAGCTCACACAGCTCACGAGAGTCCGTCCCCTCTGTCTGTGTCTCCTGGTCTTGTGATACCTGAAAAAGGGTAATGACGCACTTCCTGCGCGACCACGATCCAGAAGTAACAAAGAAAAATTGATCGATATCAGCGCTGCTCCTTGGGATGACAGACTCACCAGGTAGGTAATAAAATCAATTTATTAAATCTACATAAAACAGATACTAGAACATAACAGAAAAGACCTCCTCCCAAATGTTTCTCAAGGAGTATGACAAGACATGAAGGGAGGGTGTTATTTATAACTCCCTTCTAATGGTTGAACTAATGTGTTGCACCTGATTAAATGACATATATGTAAATTTCAACACACAGGACTTTTATCACATAATCACAATAAGTATATAATAGAAAGGAAAAAAGTTAAATGCATATAACATGCTAAATTTCTCATAACTTATCTTAATGTATACCAACACGATATTATACAGAATAACATAAAATATATCAAATGTCCACAACTAATTAAAAATCAACAAAACCAATTTTAAAGAGTTTTTTGGTATATCCAAAGAGACATAGCAAGATTAGACCATTGTATACTATATATGCCCCTGTTAACCACTTGATGACTACAAGTTAATCATAATATGTATAAATATATAGAACATCATTTAATTAATTGAACTACATAATATAACAACATAGAGCAAAGAGAATAATGAATGTAATAACACTGAACAGAGAAGAAAAGGGGAGGGGAGGGGAGGGGGAGAGGGGGGGAGGGGGGGAGGGGGGGATGGGGGAGGGAGGGAATGGATGGGAGGGGGGAATGGGTGGGAGGGGGGGGGAGGGGAAGGGAGTGGAAGGGAGGGGGAAGAAAGAAAAAAAGGGTAGGGGGTGTTGGGGGGGGGGGGGGGGAAGAAAAGGGGAAAGAAAAAAGAAGGAAAAAGAAAATGACAGAGCATAAAGAAAATAATGAAAAACAGTAATATCCGTTATTAAAGTGTAGGGATCACAGAAATACCTTCAGGTCCCATTCTGTATTGAGACCCTTTGATATTAATGTATCAATGGTGAAGATCCAGAACGCTTCGCGTTGATAAAGAGTCCTGGATCTGTCTCCACCGCGTTTATGAGCTTTGACATGCTCTAAAACAATACATTTGAAATTTTTGAGACTTCCAGACTGACATTCTTTAAATTGATTAGACACGGGATGTGTAATGTCTTAACTTTTAATATGTCTAATATGTTCCAACATTCTTATTTTGAATAAGTGGGTAGTTAGGCCCACATATCTTTTATTGCATCCGCACGTGATCATGTAAACGACATGTCACTAATGACAGAATTTTGTATTCTTTAGTAAGTTCTGTATTAGTAAAACAGTTACTTTGAACATATTGACATATTTTACATTTCCCGCATTTAAATCATCCTTTTAAGTCTGGAAATAACGTATTTTGATGCTCATTTTTATTTGAAATCATACTAGGTGATACCAAGCTACCCAATGTGTATGCTTTTTGAAAAACAAATCTAGGGTCCATAGAGACCATATCCTTTAGTAGTACATCAGTTTAAAGGATGGTCCAGTGTTTCCTAATTAATTAGGGGGGTTAAGGGTTAAGGGAAGTACCTTGAGGTTCCGTTGGACCCAAGGGAACGGGCCTGAGGAAAGGGTCATTACCCTGAAACGTTGCCCCTCTTACCCTCCCCCATTGTCTTTATATGTTTATTTGTTAGCAGTTCATCCCTTGTTTCCCCCACTCCCCTTCCCTGTTTTTTTTTCTTCCCCCCCCCTTACTCTAGTGCTTTTTAGGAACCATATATTCTGCATTTACAGTCGTTAAGCGTTCCCATTTGTGATACCTATTGTTCTATTATTATCGCTATTAAACTTTGGCTTATTCCGAGACTCTTTTCGTTATCTCTTTCAATCAGTGTGTGCTGGAGCTTTTTTTTGGTTCTCTATTTTAGTGGTATGTTCGATTTGATTCCAAATGGACTTAGAATCAAAAACCCACTTGCAACAATGCGCAATGACCATTACACTGAAGAACTGTGCAAACGCACTAGCGAGAAACTCAGAAGTGAGCTGATTTATCAACTATATGGGAATGCACCCCAGCCCCCTTCACTGTGCTGATGGATGTATGGTTCTTCATGCTCCAACATTTCTCACCATCTCTTTCAGCTAACTGTTTAGATACCATAGCCTCCTCCATGACTCCTACAAATCTCCTGTCTTAGATTTTTATCTGGATTTTTAAATCTGTGTTAAACTCCTGGAATCTCTGTAAATCAGTATTACTTGTATGTATGTATGTACTGTATGTATATCTTTATTTATATAGCACCATTAATGTACATAGCGCTTCACAGCAGTAATACATGTGAACATCATATAAATAACAAATAATACAAATAACACATAAAGTGAATAAGTGCTTCAGACATAAAAATGACTCTTAGGAAAAGGAGTCCCTGCTCCGAAGAGCCCACAATCTAATTGGTAAGTAGCAAAAATGTCCAGAGATAGTAGGAAGGTGGTCTAGTAAGTGCGTCTGCAAGGGGTGAAGTATGAGGTGTAAAGTATTAGCCACAGAGTTACTCATATGCTTCGATAAGGAGGTGTTTGGGTCTTTAAGGTGGATAGAGAGGGTGCTGGTCAGATATGGAGGGGAAGGGCATTCCAGAGATGTGGGCTGTCAGTGAAAAGGTTTAAGGAAGGAGATGGCTTTAGACACAAAAGGGTGCCCCCTTTTGAGAGGAGAGAAGACTTGAGCAGAACGCAAGAGTCGGGATGGTGTATTGCGAGAAATTAGGGCTGAGATATAATGAGGGCCAGAAGAGTCTAAAGCTTTGAAACGCATGAGGAGAACTGAGTGTGTGATCATTGATTTTATAGGAAGCAAGGAGAGGGATTTCAGCAGGGGAGACGCTGAGACAGATTTAGGAAAGAGAAGAGTGATTCTGGCAGCAGAGTTAAGGATATGTAGCCCCCCTTCCCCATAACTAAGGGGAACCACCTGTGCTGCCGTTAGCTGTCGCTCAGAGAAGGCCTGAGCCTCCACCACTGGGAGCCTGGGGTGATCTCTTATAAACACACACAATACAATACACCGGGTGAGTGTCCCCAAAGTACATAGGGTGCGTGGCACCAATGTCCCTGGTGTCCCTTCCCCAAATGACAGTCCGCACCTAAAAGTGTGTGGAGTAGCGCTACCCACAATGTGTGTGTGGCCGTTGGTGCACATAGACTTGATACCTTCCTGGTCTTAGTCCAGACCAGTCATATGTAGAAGCACATGCACACCGCTGGTAGGTGCTGGAGGGGGGTACTTATCTGCCGGTGCGCTGTATCCAGGGAGGTCCAGACATCCCAGAGGTACTTGAGCAAAGGAATGGAAGCAGGCACACGGTCTTTCTAAAGGTGCAGTTTATTGTGCCACCAAAGGTCCAACGTTTCGGCAAATAGATTGCCTTTATCAATTGATAAAGGCAATCTATTTGCCGAAACGTTGGACCTTTGGTGGCACAATAAACTGCACCTTTAGAAAGACCGTGTGCCTGCTTCCATTCCTTTGCTTAGTCCAGACCAGGCCACCTTGGCTGAGGGTTCGCTGGGCCACAACGTGTCCTCAGGCATCCGGTCCGCCTCTGAGGGAGCTCCCATTGGAGTGTGTCCCTTTTAAAGTGTTTCTGATAATAAAGCCCAGATCTGGTCCCAGACCGTAGGCCATGCGCACCTAACCCTAATGTGGTAAGCTGAGGGAAGCATCCCTATCTGGGGGCCTACCCTGCAACGGCCACAAGCTAAGATGAGTCGGGCCTAGCTGGGATCTATGGGGGGTCTCTGGCCTAGTTAAGAGGCCATTGGCACTCCTTACCTCCTTACCCCTTGCTGTCCCTGCTCCGACTGAGAGCGAAGAGATCCTGGGAGACCTATTGGCTGTGATCCCCATGTGGTCTAGCAGCCCCTGGGGATGCTGGGACATGTAGTCCCTGCGCCTGCTCCTAACATAGCCCCCGCTCGCGCATGTGCAGGCATCCCCAAGATGGCGGAACCATGCAGCTGTGTCCGCCATGAATCTCCGGTGACCCGCTCGCCCTGCAGCCCTCCTGGAGCAGCCCCCACCTATCCATGTTCCTGTGCAGCCTATGCCGGGTCCACCACCACTCCGACAGCACCTCCCCGCAACCTCCCCCACTCACCGAGGACAAGGAGGTACAGGACCTGGCTACCAGGGCCGCCAACAGGGTGGGTCTGCCGTCCTGGGTCCAGTGAGTAGGGCGGGGGGGGGGGGAGGGTCGGCCAGCGGGCCGAGACTGCAAGTTGGGTCTGAACTCTGGCCAGGCCCGTCTGCCGGTCTTCACACGGCTGGGCTACGGCTCTCCCTTAGCAGCAGCCTGCATGACTCTATCCCTCTGTCTCACACTGATGGGCCTCCCTGACTTCAGCATGCTAGAAGAGCTCTGACATCAGCACTCTCTGCTTCCAGTGTGCGACGGCATGAGAGGGAGGCCTGTCGGAAGCTCACATGGGACAGAGGCATGCTGGCTGCTGCTGAGGGGAGAATCGGTGTCTAGCCGCGAGATCACCAGCAGCCAGGCCTGGCCAGAGGTCGAGCCCAACTTGCAGTGCCGGCCACCAGGCACCCACATCCACTGGACCCGGCCTGATCATCCACAAGTTAAATATTTTTTTATATGTATTGTGGAGATAACACACATGTTGTTTAATAATAATAATTGTAATCATAATAATAACTTTATTTATATAAAGTTCCCAATGGAACTCAAAGCACTTCATAGTTATAAAAAGGGAAACATTTAAGGTTATAAACAAGACTAAACACAAGGAAAGATACAATACAGGATGGGCCGGACATGTTGTGGTTCATTATTTAAATGCCGGGGTAAAAAGGTAGGTCTTGGGTCTGTTTTTTGATAGATTTCGAAATGCGTTATTTGGTGCATTTGCTTGTGTTAATTGGGGTAATAATCTGCTACATACTTTATGTATTGTTGATAAAGATTGTATATTAATTAGTGTACATTGCTACATTATTAGCATGCATTGATATTTACAATATCCACGTGATGATATTTATTGGTCCTCACAAGGGATGTTCCATCAGCCGGTGAAACGCGTAGAGTGTTAATAGAACATCCGTTGTGAGGGACGCTCCACAGTGTTGCTTGCCAGCCTCCTGACATCCGGGACTCCAACCCAGATGTGTGGGAACCGAAACCAGCCGTGACGAGTGACGCGAGCCCAGCAGAGGAGTGGCTGATCACGCTTGTTACTACACTCACATATGCTTGTATATATCTGACACCATGTGAGTGTATCCTACTTTTAATTATCTGAATACAAAAGTTTATTTACCATCTGCACTATTTGGCTTCTCTTTGCCTTATCCCACGAAGGTATTACATCTACAACCCCACTGATTACAGACATCTACACCGCTTAAAGACACCACAACATTGCCACTGTTATATGGATATGCTTTAAAGAACTGGGAATCTGTGAGTTCTTACTCTGCAGGATTTGATCACCACGATTCACTATTTGGAACATATTGCACTATTTTTGTACGTTTCTTCTTTTTTCACTTATATCTGCACTCCCCAAAAAAAACCTGGATTCAATAAACTTCAGGATCAGCTAAGTGGAATCCTATTAAAATCAAATGCATTAACCGAACTAATTCTGCCAACAAGAGTAAAGACAGGTGCCGTTGTTTAATGCTGTTTTACATGACAATGTAACATAGGGCCTTATTCAGAAATCCTCGATAAGGCCCTTATCGAGCACTTATCGACCAAAATGGCTACTGGTATTCAGATAGACTCGATAAGTGCTCGATAACGGCATGTATCGACGCAAAATATTTATCTCCGTCCGAAATTCGCTGACTGAGCAGCGATCAGGCCCTTATCGACCATTTTCGGAGGGTTGATAAACTCCCGCTATTCAGAGACCCGCGAGTCGGGTGTCACGGCCCATCGCAGCCCATCGCAGCCCTAAAAAACGATTTTCTCCCCAAATCCACTTCCCCACAAAATTGTTGGGCAATTGGTGGGGAAATGCCTCGATGAGCTGCGATGGGTCGGGATTTAGAAGAAATCAGGCCCCTTTCCTGCCTCGGATTGATGCCGGGGGTCTCCGGAGCTGATAGCCATTAATAGCAGCTCCGGCCCCTCCCGGCATGCATCCGAGGCAGGAAACATGAATGTACAGCAACTTCATTACCTTAGCAGCTAACCGCTAAGGCAATGAAGGGGTTAAACACCCGTGCCAGGCTTACTGTAATAAACATACAGTACAATACAATACAGTGGCTATCGGGGGTGGGTGAAGGGGGAATTTGGCCCTTAGTGGCTGTTTAGGCAATTGCGGGGGGGTTGCGGGGGGGATTTAACCCCTTCATTACCTTAGCGGTTAATACCGCTAAGGTAATAAAGGGGTTAACCCAACCGCTACCCCCCGCAAGGTCTAAACACCCATCCTTAGGGCTAATACCCCCTTCAATCACCCGTGAGGCCTAAGCACCCACCCCAGACTGACTATACACACCCTATACCCATTGAGTAGTATAGTGGTACATCATACCCATATAATAATAATATGGGCATGATAAGCCTCTATAGCACTCAATGGGCACCCTAATAAAAATACAGTAATACACAAGACACACAGTAATAAAACCTAACTATACTCCCAAAAAACACACTTCACTAAATAAAATCAGTAGCCAGCTAATCCAATCAATAGAAGCAATTACAACATCAACAATGAATTAATTAAACCATTACCCAATCAAACCAATTAATCCCTAAAGCAACTCAAAATGAATAGTAACACTAACCAATGTAAACAATGAATTAATCCTACATTAATTAATGCAACCATTAAAAGACAAATAAATACATTAAAACTATCTCTGAAGTATGCTACACGCAAAGAAAACCCGCACAGCTAGTGTTAGACCACAGTGAGGTGCTGACTGGATGGAGACGTGATTATATCATATGAAAGAAAAAGAACCCAGTCTTTCAGCACTCAGTCACAAGGATTGTAATGTTGTAAATTTAAAAATATGCTTTATTTATAACCATGAATAAAAAATAGGGTGTTAAAACGTAATTAAATAGTATTAAACAGCACGTGACTCTATCCTTAATAACCCACCTTTAATTATGTGGGTGGATATAATAAGATCCCTAATGAATGTTGGGGATCAGACGCTACTGATAGTAGCTACCTAACGATATAGGCAAGAGGAGCCTGTGGGAGCCCACTCAAAGACACTTTCCATATAAGTGTATCCAGGCGTGTGCTACGCATACAATTGATACACTGTGGATAAGTACAGTAATACTGTGTGACGAATTGCGAGCTAAGTTAGACCTGATATAATGTCTGTCCCTGATTAGGATATGCAATGGTGACTAAATCCATTCATCAGTGCTGTCAGGGCCAGGTCTATGATGAAAACCTGTGTGGCCCACCTTGTTGATAATAGGTGCACACTTATTATCACATTTGATAGTGTAATACGGAGTAGTATGGCAAAACTGGAGCGTTAGATAAGGTCATCTAAACACCTAAACTGCAGATAGTGTATAGGGTGGAAACACCTGTAAGTAGCATTGGAAACAGTGGTGTTATACAGGTGTAGTTAACCAAGGTACACCTAAACCAATGTCAATAGAAGGTGTCAATATTATCTGCTGTTGCCGCCCAGTATACGTTATAGTGAGAGCAAGATGCAGACACTTAGCACATATGGACAGTTTACCCTTAAGTGAGCGTAGTAAAATGTTGCACACAGAGGATAGATGATAGCATGGAGGCAACCTCCACAATGTCTGCAGTAGTACAGGAGGGTTCACAGTACTCTGTGAGTAATGATGTTGTTAACTGTGACCCCCTGTGGTACTGCTCAGCATATAGTGGGTTAAGGCAAAATAGAATTGCCAAAATACTTAGCTTGTGACTGAGTGGGGTATAGAGGTGGTTAATGCTGTGGTAAAACAATAAAACCCATAGACGCACCACCCCCCCTCTCAAAAATCAGCTGGTCTATCTCTGAAGCCAAGTGAAGGGAACACCGGTGAAACGCGCGCGTCGGCAATCCTACTCCTGCACACGCGGGTAGCTCATTTATTTCAAATGCAGCAGCCCACTGATAATTATCAGCGCTAATACACTTTAGCTCCCCGCGTGTGTGCTTATGTATATGGGATCGCGCTTTACCACTGCACTGCGTGATCCTCTTACCTGAGGGGTCTATGGTTCAACACTTCTGAGACAGGCAAGTCCTCGAACACATCAGCGCTGAGATAACCAAGATCAGCGCTGATGTAGGGGACTGTGCGACTACCAGTTAGACCGGTGTTCCCTTCACTTGGCTTCAGAGATAGACCAGCTGATTTTTGAGAGGGGGGGTGGTGCGTCTATGGGTTTTATTGTTTTACCACAGCATTAACCACCTCTATACCCCACTCAGTCACAAGCTGAGTATTTTGGCAATTCTATTTTGCCTTAACCCACTATATGCTGAGCAGTACCACAGGGGGTCACAGTTAACAACATCATTACTCACAGAGTACTGTGAACCCTCCTGTACTACTGCAGACATTGTGGAGGTTGCCTCCATGCTATCATCTATCCTCTGTGTGCAACATTTTACTACGCTCACTTAAGGGTAAACTGTCCATATGTGCTAAGTGTCTGCATCTTGCTCTCACTATAACGTATACTGGGCGGCAACAGCAGATAATATTGACACCTTCTATTGACATTGGTTTAGGTGTACCTTGGTTAACTACACCTGTATAACACCACTGTTTCCAATGCTACTTACAGGTGTTTCCACCCTATACACTATCTGCAGTTTAGGTGTTTAGATGACCTTATCTAACGCTCCAGTTTTGCCATACTACTCCGTATTACACTATCAAATGTGATAATAAGTGTGCACCTATTATCAACAAGGTGGGCCACACAGGTTTTCATCATAGACCTGGCCCTGACAGCACTGATGAATGGATTTAGTCACCATTGCATATCCTAATCAGGGACAGACATTATATCAGGTCTAACTTAGCTCGCAATTCGTCACACAGTATTACTGTACTTATCCACAGTGTATCAATTGTATGCGTAGCACACGTCTGGATACACTTATATGGAAAGTGTCTTTGAGTGGGCTCCCACAGGCTCCTCTTGCCTATATCGTTAGGTAGCTACTATCAGTAGCGTCTGATCCCCAACATTCATTAGGGATCTTATTATATCCACCCACATAATTAAAGGTGGGTTATTAAGGATAGAGTCACGTGCTGTTTAATACTATTTAATTACGTTTTAACACCCTATTTTTTTATTCATGGTTATAAATAAAGCATATTTTTAAATTTACAACATTACAATCCTTGTGACTGAGTGCTGAAAGACTGGGTTCTTTTTCTTTCATATGATATTATCTCTGAAGTATCCATAAAACACATTAGCTAACATAATATAACTTTAAGTACAAGCGAACACCAATCGCAAACCTTTTAATACATTAACCATAAACAAACAATCACATCCACATCAATAACAAGCGAGAAATGCCCCCCAAATATTGGCATAATAATGTATTAATCTGTACCCGAAAGAGGTACAGATTAATATATTATCAGTCAATGTGCCTCCCCCAAAAAATCAAAAAACACACCCAAAAAATAGACCTGTAAAAAGAAACATTTACAAACATAGAATATCTTACTTACCATTAGAAGCGGTGGCCCTCCGACTCCCGGGGTAACAGGAAGCTCACGTACCTTGAAGGCCTCCAACAGCATCCGATGCCATCATCCATCAGGATCCGGCTCAGGTACCCCAAACTTCTTTTTTCTTTCTTTAATCACCGTCTTCTATCTTCATCTGTAACCATATCTTGTTGTTCTTTATCTTCTTTCTTCATCTGTCAATCCATAAAACCCCATGTTAAATCCCAGCCGATGCTGTCTCGTCGGCTTCTTGGGCTCAAATGAGGCGTCACGGCCTTAAATATGGCTTGTGACGTCACATTTACCCTCACAATGGTTAACAGCCACCTGATTGGCTGTTAAAACCATGTGCAGACTAAATTTTTATTTTTTTCTGTGACGTCACTTAAAGGGAATGATGCCAGCCAATCAGAATGGCTGTGCTTCATTCACCTTTAACATGACGTCAGTAAATCCAAGATGGCCGCTGTGTCACAAGGTATTTCAGCCAATCAGATCGTGGGGACCAATTCCACACTCTGATTGGCTGAAATACCTTGTGACACAGCGGCCATCTTGGATTTACTGACGTCATGTTAAAGGTGAATGAAGCACAGCCATTCTGATTGGCTGGCATCATTCCCTTTAAGTGACGTCACAGAAAAAAATAAAAATTTAGTCTGCACATGGTTTTAACAGCCAATCAGGTGGCTGTTAACCATTGTGAGGGTAAATGTGACGTCACAAGCCATATTTAAGGCCGTGACGCCTCATTTGAGCCCAAGAAGCCGACGAGACAGCATCGGCTGGGATTTAACATGGGGTTTTATGGATTGACAGATGAAGAAAGAAGATAAAGAACAACAAGATATGGTTACAGATGAAGATAGAAGACGGTGATTAAAGAAAGAAAAAAGAAGTTTGGGGTACCTGAGCCGGATCCTGATGGATGATGGCATCGGATGCTGTTGGAGGCCTTCAAGGTACGTGAGCTTCCTGTTACCCCGGGAGTCGGAGGGCCACCGCTTCTAATGGTAAGTAAGATATTCTATGTTTGTAAATGTTTCTTTTTACAGGTCTATTTTTTGGGTGTGTTTTTTGATTTTTTGGGGGAGGCACATTGACTGATAATATATTAATCTGTACCTCTTTCGGGTACAGATTAATACATTATTATGCCAATATTTGGGGGGCATTTCTCGCTTGTTATTGATGTGGATGTGATTGTTTGTTTATGGTTAATGTATTAAAAGGTTTGCGATTGGTGTTCGCTTGTACTTAAAGTTATATTATGTTAGCTAATGTGTTTTATGGATACTTCAGAGATAGTTTTAATGTATTTATTTGTCTTTTAATGGTTGCATTAATTAATGTAGGATTAATTCATTGTTTACATTGGTAAGTGTTACTATTCATTTTGAGTTGCTTTAGGGATTAATTGGTTTGATTGGGTAATGGTTTAATTAATTCATTGTTGATGTTGTAATTGCTTCTATTGATTGGATTAGCTGGCTACTGATTTTATTTAGTGAAGTGTGTTTTTTGGGAGTATAGTTAGGTTTTATTACTGTGTGTCTTGTGTATTACTGTATTTTTATTAGGGTGCCCATTGAGTGCTATAGAGGCTTATCATGCCCATATTATTATTATATGGGTATGATGTACCACTATACTACTCAATGGGTATAGGGTGGGTATAGTCAGTCTGGGGTGGGTGCTTAGGCCTCACGGGTCAGGGTGGGTAGGTGATTAAGAGGTTAGGGACCATAAGAATGTATTTTTTTTCAATATATGCTTTCTGGCAACGGAGAACAGAGGGACCTGCTGTTGTGGTAAGTATAACTGTATTTATTTATTTTATTTATGTATGCGACTGCAGTGTTTAATAATGGGCAAATAATATATTATCCATATCTGGATAATAGTTAATTTGCCCATTACTGTACTGTATGGATTTGGGTAGGGGGGAGGTGGGGTGGGGGGCGTGTATTGATGTGTTTTTACATATTTATTTAAATATCCATTTCTTTAATAGTGTAGAGGTGCAGGGGGTCTCCGGAGCTGAACCATGTTAGTTTTGTGTCCGGGGACCCCCTGCTTCCCGAGATACAGGCCCCATTATGGGGTGCCGGTATCCCTCTGCATTGAAATGTCCCGCGTCACGTGACCGGGACATTTCCTTGCATAGGAGATACCGGCACCCAATAAAGAGGCCTGTATCTCGGGAAGCAGGGGGTCCCTGGACACAAAACTAACATGGTTCAGCTCCGGAGACCCCCTGCACCTCTACACTATTAAAGGAATGTATATTTAAATAAATAAATTTCGGGCGACATTTCCGCTGGGAGAGGCGGCTCTCTCAGAGCTGCTCTCTCTGCAGCAGAAATGAATCGCTGGTTTTTGCCTTTGCAGAGGCTCGAGGCTCTCGATGGCAGCAACTCGCCAGTTGTGGCCATTCTACTATCACAGGTATTCGAGCCTTTCTGAATACCGTGATAGCAACGCCCAAAAAACATTCATTTGAAAATCCCTGGCGATTTTTTTTATGAATGTTCTCTGAATAAGGCCCATAGTGTGGAGAGGATACCATTTATTGTAGCACTATATCAATATTGAAGCCCGGCCAAGTATTGTATTGTATTGTATGTCTTTATTTATATAGCGCCATTAATGTACATAGCGCTTCACAGTAGTAATACATGTGGTAATCGAATAAATAACAGATAATATAAATAACAGATCATGGGAATAAGTGCTTTAGACATAAAATAACATTAAGGAAGAGGAGTCCCTGCCCCGAGGAGCTTACAGTCTAATTGGTAGGTAGGTAGAATGTACAGAGACAGTAGGAGGGAGTTCTGGTAAGTGCGTCTGCAGGGGGTCAAGCTTTAAGTGAAGTCAAATTCATAGTGCTCACTCATGGAAATAATTAGCAATTTATAGTGGGCGTGTGAAAGTCTGGTTGGGACTGATTTAAAAACCTAACCCCCCAAAATAGTAATGAGGGATAGGAAATAGTTGGGTTGCATTCTTATACCACCTTTATCTGATGGTTACATTCTTTATTAATTCTTTATTAATTCTGCTTTTTAATTATAATTATTTACCAGTTATTCTATTCTGTGCAATAAAATTCAGTTTTATTATAAACTGGTTGGGATATTACTCTGTCTCTGCATCCTGGGAATCCGTTACCTGTCTGCACTCTTCGTGTGAGTATGGTAATGTGATCTAGGTACTGGCAACTCTGTATCGAGTTGCAGTGTCTTTCTCATCTGGGTCAATAGTTCTAACAAAATGTACACCAACATCCCCGGAGTTTTTCCCAGGACATGTCAATACATGTCATTACACTATGGTAAACACTGCCTATCCCCTATGTATAACACTAATTTTGTGAGTAGGGTAATTGCAGCAGTTTTCAGTTTTGGGGGGATATTTGTGCTAGATAAAATACTGCTCATTAAGGCAGAATTAGGCTTTAGGGATAATCACTGCACGGAGTATGTGAAACAAAAGTTTTAAACGTATCTGGGCCACATTTATGACAATCGTTCATCGATGTGAAATCTCAAATTTTGGGGTCCGGACATAATTATTTTTTTGAGTTTATCCAAAAAGGAGCAAGCCAAAAATGTATCTAGTTTTGATAACAAGCTTTCAACTATCAGTAAAAAATTATTTGGATAGAAATTATAGAGACGTGAATTGTCAGGAGTTTGAGTATTTGGAAGGGCAGCAAGAGAATCCTTTGGGGAGACGTTATTTAAAGGAAAATTAGGAGTTAATGGTTTAGTATTTAAATGCATATGTTATTATGAAATTCCACAATTTCTGGATCTTGGCCCAGTTTTTGCTGCATTTAATAGTCTGCTAGGTATAAGGTGGTGTAAAGCAAACTTAAATTAATTTTTCCAATGCTAAATCTGGTAAGTCAAGCTGCTGTCCATGGTGCTGTTGTTCTTGGAAGCTATGATAGTCTATGGGCATATACAGTACAATAAGATAAAAGCGGCACAATTGGGGGTCAAATTGTCTTGACCATATGGATCAAAGCTAAAAAAATCCAATAGAATTTTCTAACTCCAGTGATTTCGCAAATACTTGAAAATACAAAAACAAAATCGAATTTTTGTGGCAAATTTGAATTTTATAAAAGAAATACCAATCTCTAGGAATCAATATCATTTTTTTCTTTGATTAAACTTCTGAATTCTTCCTCCAGATAGGTTCCACTTTTTCCTTGATATATAGACCATATGTATTGATCCATTTTGGAGCAAAACTAGAGCAATGACAGGCATCTTTATCTTGTACCACTTTGCTGATACGTATTCAAATGTAATCTATCAAATTGTTTCTTTGTGCCAAAACATCCACCATGTCTGAAGAAATGTAACAGTCTCTCGCTAACACTTTGCCATCAGATAAAATACATGTTATGTTTCCTTGCATTTGGAGCAACTGTGAGCAAAAATGTGTATAGTGCATTAAAAAATCTAATTTACTTTGCATATCATATGTTAAATATACGTGCATCTAAAAATATATTCTTTACATAAATATGCGTGAAAAAAATGTAAAAAAATTTAATAAACCACATCAGACCTCATTAACCACTGGATATGCTTAAATAATTTCTTCTAAACAGTGTGGTGTATATCAAGGTAACGTGCAGTGTTGAAGTGAAAGAGAAGGCGCTAGCTCTACTAGTGTTCACTACTATTGTGAAGTGAATAAATACTTAAATCTAGTGATACAAAAAATGAGTGCACACGTGATATAATAACGTGAGTATATATATACACATAAACCCCCTGCTCAAATCCAGCTGGTTAGGGACTGGTTCCGCTGGTCCCTCAATTTGTGCAGATTCGTGTGTGATCCAGGGGGAGCATGGAAGGAAAATGGAAATAAAACACAATCTAAGTGTAGACTGTTTGATAACGGATGGGTTAATACAATGGTGTATCTTGGCTCGTACGTGTTGCCTACTCACAGGATTCAGACAAAAAACAGGCAGTGTGACACAATGGTCTTGGCAGAGTGGATCTGTAGATTCTTGATATGGTGTGGACCCCCAATCTCAGCAGGACAGCATGTTACATGTGGGAGAAAGAGTAGCCATAGTGCAGACCAATCATGTGGAAAATGGACTTTATAAAACTTAAAAATGCACACTTACAATAAAAACAATATATTCAATATATGTGATCAATGCTTGAATATATTGTTTTTATTGTAAGTGTGCATTTTTAAGTTTTATAAAGTCCATTTTCCACATGATTGGTCTGCACTATGGCTACTCTTTCTCCCACATGTAACATGCTGTCCTGCTGAGATTGGGGGTCCACACCATATCAAGAATCTACAGATCCACTCTGCCAAGACCATTGTGTCACACTGCCTGTTTTTTGTCTGAATCCTGTGAGTAGGCAACACATACGAGCCAAGATACACCATTGTATTAACCCATCCGTTATCAAACAGTCTACACTTAGAGTGTGTCTTATTTCCATTTTCCTTCCATGCTCCCCCTGGATCACACACGTATATCAAGGTAAACCTCAAGGAATTGTAGCATTAGAGCTACGTATGACATCTAGTTTTCATAAAATATCATATTTGTGATTCACTGTAAAGAATAAACCTTTCACATCAGTGGCACATATATTTTATAGATGTAAATGAGGTAGAAAAAAAGACACGTCCATTGAGTTGAACTTATGCTAAATGTACACGACAGAAACATTATCCTATATTTTTATTTACAGTATATTGATCCAGAGGAAGGCGACCAAAAATCCCCAGTGAAACATCATCCAAAGGCAAGCTGGTCCTGTAAAGTACAATAGTACTCTAATGGGTGGTTGTAAATCAATAGGAAAACTGTATTGCTTAGTCAATGTACAGTATATGTATGGGCAAGTGTGAAAATTCAATGAATAAATTAGACTTTCGTGTTCTAAACCAACACTGAACCTTTAAGTTATGTATTCAAGCTCCAAACAGATGCTGTGATTCTCTCTGTGATGCTTTTATTCTACCAATATAAATATGTACATGTTTCTTTATGAAACCGTATAGATTTTCTATTTACTCAACTGATTTCAAAAATACATTTTGAGGGATCTATGTTTTAGTTTTAAGGGTGGGCACTTTCACTGGATCTAACAGAAAAATATGTTCTGGTTTTGGCATTTGGCAATGTTTCTAAAGAAAAAATATGTTTTGCCAAAACTTGAATTATTTAAGTTTTGGCTTTTGAATTTTACAAAATGATGGGGGAGGGAGAATTTCAAAGCCATGAATGTGCCCATCCTTCATTATTAAGTAGATTTCATTTTATTTTGAAACGTCCAGTACACAGCTTGGAAAGAAACATACATTATGCTACTGATTTTGAATCCACATCAGCAAATTATACATATCTTACATTAAAATTCTTAGGGCCTCATTCAGAGAGGGTTGATAAAAATTATCGCCAGAGCATTTAAAATACCGTTTTTTTGGGTGTTGCTATGACGGTATTTAGAAAAGCTCGATTACCAGTGATAGCAAAATTCCCAAAACGGGCGAGTTGCTGCCAGCGAGAGTCTCGAGCCTCTGAAAAGGCCTAAACCAGCGATTCATTTCTGCTGCAGAGAGAGCGGCTCTGAGAGAGCTGCCTCTCCCAGCTGAAATGTCGCCCGAAAATTATTTATTTAATATTCATTTCTTTCATAGTGTTTATGTGCAGGGGGTCTCCGGAGCTGAACCGCGCGTTGGTTTCAGGTCCAGGACCCTCTGCTTCCCGAGATAGAGGCACCTTTATGGGGTGCCGGTATCTCCTATGCAAGGAAATGTCCCGGTCACGTGACGCGGGACATTTCAATGCAGAGGGATACCGGCACCCCATAATGGGGCCTGTATCTTGGGAAGCAGGGGGTCCCTGGACATAAAATCAACGTGGTTCAGCTCCGGAGACCCCCTGCACATCTACACTATGAAAGAAATGTATATTAATAAATATTTTAATAAACATCAATACACGCCCCCCCCCCCCCCGCCCCCTCCGCCCAAACCCATACTGTATAGTAATGGGCAAAATAACTATTATCCAGAATTATTGTAGTAATTCATTGTTTGGATTGGTTAGTGTTACTATTCATTTTGAGTTGGTTTAGGAATTAATTGGTTTGATTGGTTAATTCATTCTTTGTTGATGTTGTTATTGCTTGTATTGATTGGATTTGCTGGTTACTGTTTTTATTTAGTGAAGTGTGTTTTTTTGGAGTATAGTTAGGTTTTATTATTGTGTATCTGGTGTATTAATGTATTGTAATTAGGGTGCCCATTGAGTGCTATAGAGGCTTATCATGCCCATATTATTATTATATGGGTATGATGTACCTCTATACTACTCAATGGGTATAGGGTGGGTATAGTCAGTCAGGGTGGGTGCTTAGGCTTCACGGATGGGTGAAGGGGGTATTAGCCCTAAGGATGGGTGTCTAGGCCTTGCGGGTGGGTAGCGGTTGGGTTAACCCTTTTATTGTAAGACATATAGAACACCCACAAGCTCATATTGAACCCTCAAAATAGCCACAACATATATATAAGCGTATAAGTGTCACAGAGAAGTGCTACTGAGCATGGCAATATACATTTAAAACCAGAGACAAACATGAAACACAGACAGAGCTCAATGCACATCCAGCAAAACTTTATACACGGTACAGTGCCTAAATATACATGTATTGATATCTATTAAATAAAATGGTCTTTTAGTTAAACATTTTGGCCAAATTGTTGTAAGCCCCTGAGCCACTGAACGGCAGACCAAATCTCAATGGTCCCTACACTAATATAAATTCTTAATAACCTGTGCATTTAATACATATCAATACATGTATATTTAGGCACTGTACCGTGTATAAAGTTTCGCTGGATGTGCATTGAGCTCTGTCTGTGTTTCATGTTTGTCTCTGGTTTTAACCCTTGTATTACCTTAGCGGTATTAACCACTAATGTAATGAAGGGGTTAACTCCTCCCCGTAACCCCCTGCAAGGCCTAAACAGCCACTAAGGACCAAATTCCCCTTTCACCCATCCTCGCTTGCCACAGTAAGCCTGGCATGGGTGTTTAACCCCTTCATTGCCTTAGCGGTTAGCCGCTAAGGTAATGAAGTTGCTGTATATGCATTTTTCCTGCATCGGATGCATGCCGGGGGGTCCAGAGCTGCTATTAATGGCTATCAGCTCCGGAGACCCCCGGAATCAATCCGAGGCAGGAAAAGGGCCTGGTTTTTTCTAAGTCCCGACACATCGCAGCTCATCGAGGCCATCTCCCCACCAATTTACCTAAACTTTGAGGTGAATTAAATTTGGGGAGAAGATCGCCTTTTAGGGCTGTGATAGGCCGCGACAGCCGACTCGCGGGTATCTGAATCACGCGAGTTTATGATCCTCCCAAAATGATCGATAAGCGGCTGATCGCCGCTCAATTGGCGATTTTCTTTTGATCATAAAATTTTGCGTCGATACAGGCCGTTATCGAGCACTTATCGAGGCTTTCTGAATATGAGTAGCCTTTTTGGTCGATAAGTGCTCGATAAGGGCCTTATCGAGGCTTTCTGAATGAGGCCCTTAGTGTGGATGTGAGAAGAGTCATTTAGTGAATAGCTAGGACATAGGCTGAGACTAAATAAATACACAAACTTATATATCGAAGGGATTCTCATCATAGCCCATGTTCCACTACTTATTTTAAAGGTTGTCCAAGAAAATGTCAATTGTTGGCAGATACATAGAAGTGAGTGCACCTGTCAACAGAATGGGCTGCACATAATCTTCTAGGTCTACAAGATGTCTTCTAGTGCAACAAGGTGTCTTCTAGTGCTACACTGTGTCTTATAGTGCTACAACATGTCTTCTAGTGCTACAAGGTGTCTTCTAGTGCCACAAAGTGTCTTCTAGTGCTACAAGGTGCCTTATAGTGCTACAAGGTGTCTCCTTGTGCTACGAGATGCCTCCTAGAGCTACAAGATGTCTTCTAGTGCTACAAGCTGTCTTCTAGTGCTACAACATGTCTTCTAGTGCTACAAGGTGTCTTCTAGTGCTACAAAGTGTCTTCTACTGCTACAAGGTGTCTCCTTGTGCTACAAGATGCCTCCTAGTGCTACCAGATGTCTTCTATTGCTACAAGGTGTCTCCTAGCGTTACAAGGTGTCTCCTAGTGCTACGAGGTGTCTTCTAGTGTAAAAAGATCTCTTCTAGTACTACAAGGTGTCTTCTAGTGCAACAAGTTGTCTTCTAGTGCAACAAGGTGTCTTCTAGTGCAACACGGTGTCTTCTAGTGCAACAAGGTGTCTTCTAGGACTGCAAAGTGTCTTCTAGTGCTACAAGATGTCTTCTAGTGCTATAATGTGTCTTCTAGTGTGTTACGCTGGTGCTGCCCGCAGACCAGACCCGTCCCCTGAGCTGAAGGGTAATACACGCACCCGCAGCAAAGGGACCGTGTCCGGAGTGTGGTATTAAGTGTTGCCAGGCCAGATGTAGTAAGGTAGACAATACTTGCTGGTACGGGGTATAGAAGTAGAATCATGATTGTCACGCCAAGGTCAGAGAGCGGAGAGTGGAGGAAGGTCGAAGTCCAAGCCGTGTTCGAGGGGAGCCAGAGAGTGCATAATCCGAGGAGTGCCGAGGTCGGGAGCCAAAGAGGGTAGTCGTACGAGCCGTGTCAGAACCTGTGAAATTACCCAAGAGTAGACAGAGTATCATCCATGCAGAGACTATGTTGAGCGAAGACTGAGAGTACAGAGAAGCTAGATAAAGCAGGGAGGTCCAATCAGGAGCGGAGGCAGGTCAGGAGGAACTGCAGGGAGACTCTCCGGATTGGTGCAGCCATTACAAGCCAGGTGAATCTTAGTACTGCAGTGAGTATGCCTGCGCTGCCACTGCGGGGGCGGAGCCTGAGGTCTGGAGGGCAGGAAGAAGAGTGCACTGTGCGCGCGCTCCGTAAGTCGCATGTGCGTGCGGCCTGCGCCAGAGGAAACTGCACACACGTGTGTGGAGAAGAGAACGCGCACGTCGCTGAGGAGAGGGAATAGCGGTGGAATCGCCAAGGGGGGTGATCCTGCGACGGCGGCAGAGACGAGGAGCCGCGGAGGCCGGTAAGACAGGGTTGCACCGTGTAGTTGCGCCGTAGAGAGTGTTCTGTGTGGGGGACGCAGGGGACCCTGATTCCTAACATGTGCTACAAGGTGTCTCTTAAAGCTACAATGAATCTCCTAGTGCTACAAGGTGTTTTCTAGTACAACAAGGTGTCTCCTAGTGCTACAAGGTGTCTTGCTACAAGGTGTCTTCTAGTGCTACAAAGTGTCTTCTAGTGCTACAAGGTGTCTTCTAGTGCTACAAGATGTCTTCTAGTGCCCCAAAGTGTCTTCTAGTGCTCCAAAGTGTCTTCTAGTGCTACAAGGTGTATTCTAGTTCTACAGGGTGTCTTCTAGTGCTACAAGCAGGGCCGTCTTAACAGCATTATAGGCCCCCGGGCAAAGCAGTGCACTGGGCCCTGCCAACTCTCTGCTACAAGTCGTAAATTTTTTCCTTCTACCGAGTTAGCGGGAGATTTGAATGTTGAGGTGGGTGAGCGGAAAATTAGTGTTAAATGCTGGTCTGTGCATAGATTATCATGGGGCCCCTATGCTCGTGGGACCCACGGACAACTGCCCAGCGTGCCCATGCGTTAAGACGGCACTGGCTACAAGGTGTCTTCTAGTTCTACAGGGTGTCTCCTAGCGCTACAAGGTGTCTTCTAGTGCAACAAGATGTCTTCTAGTGCAACAAGGTGTCTTCTAGTGCTACAATGTGTCTTCTAGTGCTACAAGGTATCTTCTAGTGTAACAAGATATCTTCTAGTACTACAAGGTGTCTTCTAGTGCTACAAGGTGTCTCCTAGCGCTACAAGGTTTCTTCTAGTGCAACAAGATGTCTTCTAGTGCTACAAGGTGTCTTCTAGTGCAACAAGATGTCTTCTAGTGCAACAAGGTGTCTTCTAGTGCTACAATGTGCCTTTTAGCGCTACAAGGTGTCTTTTAGTGTAACAAGATGTCTTCTAGTGCAACAAGGTGTCTTCTAGTGTAACAATATGTCTTCTAGTACTACAAGGTGTCTTCTAGTACAACAAGGTGTCTTCTAGTACTACAAGGTGTCTTCTAGTACAACAAGGTGTCTTCTAGTGCAACAAGGTGTCTTCTAGTGTAACAAGATGTCTTCTAGTACTACAAGGTGTCTTCTAGTACAACAAGGTGTCTTCTAGTACTACAAGGTGTCTTCTAGTACAACAAGGTGTCTTCTAGTGCAACAAGGTGTCTTCTAGTGTAACAAGATGTCTTCTAGTACTACAAAGTGTCTTCTAGTACAACAAGGTGTCTTCTAGTGCAACAAGGTGTCTTCTAGTGCTACAGGGTGTCTTCTAGTGCTACAAGATGTCTTCTAGTGCTACAGGGTGTCTTCTAGTGCTACAGCTTAGAAACGTGGGCCAGAGTCTTCATGTAAACTGCACTCATGATAGCAGTGAATAAAAATAAAAGCTAGCACAATTATGTGACCTGGTAGGTATGGAGCCGGGAGTCAGTTCTGCGATGTTCAGCACACAAATATTAAAGCTTGTTACTCTTATTATTTATTTCATTTCAAATTAACTCTGAGAGAAGCAGACACGACATAATTGTTTGGAAAGTTAACATTTAGCGTCAGTGAAACAACAGGACATTGTTTTAAAGGGCCCTCACCAAGATCACTAAATATGTAATAAAGAGTGGAGCCTACCATACTCCTCTCACGGACTCACAAGAGCAGTAAATAGAGATCAGATTATTTTTTTCAGCTTTTTCACATGGGGGAATATGAACAGAAAATGTACGCCATGTCAAATATGGCAAATGTTGCCAATTAGAGTCAATTCATTTTATTATAGTCTATATCTACGTCTCTTAACCTTACTTTCTCTCTTTATTTTTCACACTATATAAGTTATTGATCAAAGTCTTCTGGCTGCAAACCTGGAGCAATAATGATGCAAAAGGACTGCACTCGCTTTATCAACACAAAAAGTCCCATTCAATAGAAAAAAAGGGTTGATAGACTTGGTGCAATTCTTTTGCCCCGGTTTGCAGCCACCAACCCAGAGACTTTAATAAATGACCCCCTGTCTATTTCTATTATATCACTCAGGCAAATAGTACAATCCCTGGAATCCCATTAATAAACTGAAGACATGCAAACAAAAGTATGAATTACCCTGCGTTGTAAATGAGTGGTGATCATTATTCTTTCATTCCTTATCAAACAATCAATAAGCATATAAATAAATAAAGCTGTACGTGGAATGCATCATGCACCAAACCACCAGCTCTACAAGGTCTCTAGTTGGGCATATGGTAAAAGTACCACATCTCATTGCTGAATTCCTCAACTTTCCTGTTCCAGAATATATGATATTTTAAGACATATTTTGCAACTCCAGTATTCAATTTACAACTACGCAGACTTTGTTTTATTATTATTTTATACACGGTTACTCCTTGCAGTAGCATAAAACCTCTCAAGTTTACTCATAAATTTGCTATCACAACTCATTTTATAAATCACAACGCAGCACAATCTTAAAAAGCAAATAAATAAGATTTGTCCAAATTCCGAGAGACAAAAATCAGGCATATCCTAAGCAAACATTGTATTTTACATTCACATAGATCTACATTCTATTTTTATTTAAGTATTTCCCATATATAAACATAGAATATCCAAAACAAATGTAGAAATATAAAATAAATACAGTTAAATTAAAATTTGAGATTACAACTGAAATTATGCACCATAATTACTACTGATACAGATCAGCTAATACACAACCTGCCAGACATATTTATTTTCATAGCCTCCAGCACAAATAGATAAGTACCATTCCTAGAAGTAGTGAAAGGTTAATTTGTCAAAGCCAATGATCAGTACATACTGACTATAAAGCGTTTTTAGTGCAACCTCTATGTAAACTTTTGAAAGGGTGAGGGATGGTAATAGAGTCTAGCTATATCTTTAGATTAGGAGGTGACTTTGCCTTCCATCTAGCGCTGCCAGATATCGCCTATATACGGAATTGTCCCTTACTTCGTTGTATTGTCCCATTGTCCCGGGAAGGTCTGTCGGGATCCATAATTGTCCCATATTTTTGACCCTTGACACAGGGCCACCGACAGGGGGGAAGAGCTGGGACAACTGTCCAAGGCCCAGCAGTTGCGGTGATGCCGATCATCTCATCGCCAGCTACTCACCATGTTTGCAAATGTTGCTATCACTGGTATTCGGGGATTTCTGCATACCGTGATAGCAACGCTGTCAAAAATGGCGAATTAAAAATCATGGTGATTTTTTCTATCGGACTTTACTGCATGAGGCCCCTAATTGGGAAACCATCTAATCCAGGAGACTTTCTGTTGGAAAAATAGGGGATTGTCCACTCATTTTAATATATATATATATAATTGTCAACATTGCCGTTTTCTTGGGAAAGTATTTGTAATGACATTTTGGATATTAAGTTGTTTTAGGAAGGTTTAATAAAGAAATGGATCACTTTAATGAAATAATTACTCCTGTTCAATATTTAGATGTATTCATCTATATACATATAAAAATAGAACATATATAATTATTCCTGGCATGTAATTTTGAAAAAGATTCTTCTGAGATCTTTCCCAGAAGCCCCTTTCTGCTGAAGGTTAAAACGTACCTATTCCCTTAGTTTTGAAGGATATAATAGGTCTCCCTTTCTATTAGATTTTTGGGACAGGTTATCATGTTTCAAATGCATGTTTAAATGTTAGCTTTTGTAACAAATGTAAATCTATTTCCATTTTGTTTAATATTACTGTCACTGACGCCCCTTTGTGAAAAATTGCCAGTGAAACCAACTCCGTCTCTACTGCCATGATGTCACAAATTGAATGTGGTCTCCTGACCAATTCCACAGTGGAATGGGAGTGGCTCAAACAGAAAGTTGGTGGGATTGAGGTAGTACATGGGCTGGACGATCTGTAAAAGGATGTTTTGAGGAGTAATGTGGAGTAAAACATAAAGTAGACCAAATTCCATGTCTGTTTATCAAAGTCTCAAGACTGCAAGAAACCAGGGCACCATTGGAGACAAAAAACACCACCAGTTTATCAAAGAAAAGGAACCCCAATTGAAAGCAAAGTGATAAATCAGAGAGAAAAAAGAACAATGGGCCTCATGCAGAGAGCAGCGAATTTAAAAATTGGAGAGTTTAATAAAAAGTAGCTTTTTTGGAGAGTTTTATTCTCCATATGCAGAAATGTGCGAATTCTGCAATGTTTGGCATTAATGCGTGTGGCGAGTTAGAATTGGAGAGATGCGCGCTGCAGAAATGTGTTTAAAAAAAATCGCGCATTTTTTTTTCCCTTTCCCATAGGCGGCGAGCTTCATGTACTTGCCAACTTTTCTTGGCGAGGCAAATAGTAGCAAATCGCGTCATTTTCTTGGCGCGAACAGCCGCTAGATACCATTCGCGGCTCTCTGAATTAGGATATTTTTAAAACTGGCGAGATGTAGGTTCTCGCCAGCCGCGCGGCGAGATTTTGAAAAAGAAAAAAAAATGGCGCGTTTTCCGTAACTCGCCATTTTCGGCAGTTTTCTGCGCGAATTTCCCCCAAAAATGGCGAGATTTTAAATAGCGCTGCTCTCTGCATGAGGCCCTATGTTCTATGAATTGGTGCTACTAATATATGATACAAAGTTCCACTGTGTTTATGTTGAAACAATGTGGATCTTGCTTGAAGAAAGGATACTCATAATATCAAATGTGTCTGGTACATGTTAGCAAGAAATGCTCAAAGTATGGGAGGGTTAAACAATGAATGTCCTGGTTGATAATGCAGGTAGTAACTGTTGAATGCAGCCCTTAACTGGTTCTCTTCCGAGTAGGACACCCTCCCTAGAGCTACAATTGCCCAGCACAATAAATAATACTGAATGTCCAGCACTGTAGAACAAACTGTAATTGAGTTATAGTACTCACGGTGATTGGTAATCCTTCCTCATAGGTGTGCTTCACGTAATGAACAAACTGCAGAAGTTCCAATACGAAGAGGAAAAAACGGAGCACAGCAGCAAGCAGGAACAGGTAACAAGGAGGGCTACAATACTGGAACTTGGTTTAAATCAATTTAATGAAAAAGACAGCATGGCATACAGAAGGTAGAGCACCCCAACGCGTTTCACACCTGGTTTGGCGCTTCGTCAGAGGTTTTTTGCACCAGTATTGATCTAGCTTTAAAGCCAGGACACTGTAATGAATATTAATATTTCTACAAATATTAATGGGACAAAAAAAATAAGGCAAAGTGTAGTGTTCTTACAGCAATAATGTAATACAACAGGCCACAAATAGAAAGTTTGAAAATAGAGGATATAAAATAATAGAATACATAAAAGAGCACTGGTTCAGATACATTGCTTAGATTAGAAGACTATTCTGAATTCTTTCATAGGAAACACATACTTCCACCATGGAAAGCAATAGTTGAGTAACACAGATGAGATGCAAATGGAAAGCGGCCCCCCCTAGCCATAGGCGGGGGGGCTTCATGACCGGGGGGGGTCCGGCCTTCCCCTCGCTGGCCCGCCCCCACACCTCCCTCCCCAGGACAGGGGAGGAGTTCCAGGAAGGCCTACTTAAGGCCAGGCTGGCGGGCAGCACATCCTCTTTGGCTGCCCGCCAGACGATTTGGACGTCCCGCTCCTCCCTGCAGTTTAAACTAAGGTAAGGCCCCGAAAGGGGGGTCAATCCTGGGCACTCCCCCCTCCTGCATAGCCGCGATTTTTGAATCGGCGGCGAGGGGGGAGGCGGGATGCAGGGAGGAGAGGGACCCCGTAGGGTAGCGGCCCGTCCCCATCCTCCATCTGCGGCGCGCAGCATGCAGCTGGGGGGGTCGGACTTAAGCCTGTGCCGCGGCGGCTGCAGGCGGGGAGGGGTTGGTCTCGGGGGACAGAGGGGGTCTGGCGGGCAGTAGGGGCCTGACGGGTTTTTCCCCGCTTCTCCTGGGGGGGGGGGAGGGGGGCTACCTGCTCCCGCAGCGTTGTGCGGGCGGGTGCCTCCTCCATCCGCATAGCCCCGCGGCGGCTGCCATGGGTAGGGGCACCCGGCGGGGAGAGGCAGAGGGATGTTGGTTGCGGGGAGAGGGGGTTCCGGCCGAGGCATGCGGCCCGCGTGTGTCCCATGCGGGCGGCTGCTCGTGGCCCGTTCGGGGGCTGGGGCGCAGTCCCACGTGGTGGAATGTAGCGCGGGCAGAGGCCCCTCCCCCCCCCCCTTTTCGTTTAGTGGCCTCGGGGCACGGGGGTTGGGGTGGACCGGTCAGCCATGCGGCTGGAGAGGCGGCTGCTCCCGCGCCCCCCCCTTCCCCCACACTTGTGGGGTCGTTAAAATGTATGCGTGAGGTGGGCTGTACAGGGGGGGCCGGCCGGAAAAAATCTAGCGTGTGTAGCGGGGCACACGCAGGTGCGCGCGGGTTTATATGGGTGCGCGTGGATGTTTATGGGTGCGCGCGGGTGTGTATGGGCACACGGAAATGCGCGCGGGTGTATATGGGCACACGGAAATGCGCGCGCGTGTGTATATGGGCACACGGAAATGCGCGCGGGTGTATATGGGCACACGGAAATGCGCGCGGGTGCGTACGGTTTGCTGTGCGGGGAGATGGGGCTGGCGAAGGCACGCGGTCACAGCGCGTGAGGCCCTGGGTTGCTAATCCTGGGGCAGGCAATAGTCACGACCCGTGCAAGCAGGGCCGGGTAGGGACGGGCCGGTGCCCCGTCGCGCGAAAATTTTGGACAGGCATACGGGAAGCGGGCTGCATGGCAGCAATGGCAGAGCAGTTACGCCTTCTTCAAGTCGAGGCGGAAAACCATGACGAGGCATGGTTGGATCGGTGGCTGCAGGCGTTCTCTGTGAAACCAGCACGTGGCACTAAGGCTGCTCCCCGCGGGAAGGGGAAGCAGAGGGCGCTGCAGCACAACGCGTCAGGCGGCATGTAGAGAAGCCGCGCTCCACAGGAAGGGAGCGCGGAGGGTGCTGCAGTGCAAGGCGGCAGGCGAAGTTCAGCAACCGCACGCAGGGCGGCAGCCCTCGGTCACGGTACCGTGAGGCAGGGCGTCAAAGCGGAGGGCGCTGCAGCACAACGCAACAGGCGACAGTCGACAGCCCTCAGGCAGCATTGCGCGCTAGACAGGCGGCAGGCAGAGAAGCCGCGCTCCACAGGAAGGGAGCGCGGAGGGTGCTGCAGTGCAAGGCGGCAGGCGAAGTTCAGCAACCGCACGCAGGGCGGCAGCCCTCGGTCACGGTACCGCGAGGCAGGGCGTCACAGCGGCCTGGTCGGGCCTCAGCGAAGGTGGGGAGGACTTCGACCGCTGGGACGCAGGACACGGCGGATCGGCGCGCAGGTCGGCCCGCCAAGGAGGGGCGGCGACTTCCAGCCACCGTGACGCAGAACAGGGCGTCACGGCACGCCACACGGCCGCCCGTTGCTGACGCGGGCGGTGTCACTGTCAGGATTTCGCCTGCAGAGTCGGCAGGGCCAAGGAGACAAAGACGGCCAACCGCAACCGCGGTTGGTGCCAATGTTTCGTAGAGCAGAGAACCCAGCATGGTTCGACTACGTGGAGCCGGCATCGGGTGAAGGGCGAACCAAGTCGCAGCCCAGGTCTCTTCCTCACGGGAAGCCACAGGTGGCCACGGCCGGGGTCACTGGCACCGCGAATCCCATTCCAGTACCAACAGCCATCAGCCGGACCCCGGTGTCTTTCAATTCTTCAGCCACGGCCGGGGTCAGGGGCGCGGTAGCCGACCCACCCGGCAGCATCACGCACTGCACAGATGGTGGAACAGCCCCGGCAGGCGGTTGATGGAGACACGCCGTGGAAGGTACGGCATATGGCGTATCGGGTAATGGTAAGGAGTCGCGTTTAGGGCGGTATCGAGGAGATGCGTCAAGGCTTGCAGTGGGCGACACAGAGCGAGCAAGGGAAGAGGCGTGGCCCAGTCCACTGCCAGGGTCGATTCCCTAGGGGTCACTGAGGGCGGGTAAGAAGCCTGCAGCAGTAAAAAAGGCGAAATCCCAGATAGCGCTGGGTAAAGGCGGCCTGCGGCTCCGGAGGTGGGTATGTCCGGGACCGGGTGAGGGATAGTGCAGCGAAAAAAGCGATTCTCAGGGCATCTTTAAAAAGCATGGCAAGTTGAGTAACTACTGCCCCAGGCGCGATTGGCAGCCCCAGGTGGAATGGAGAGGGCAGGCTGGGCCGGTAGAGGAGCATCGGTCCCGCTGCTAGGCATGCCAGGCGGGGTAGACTTATTTGAGTTTCCGGGAGGGCTTCGAGAGGGTCTGGAGGGTTGGCGGTACGGGCCTAGTTTAAGGGGGGTTAAATAGACCCGTCGGTGGCGGCTCTTGGGGGGTGGGTGCTTGTTCTTGCCAGACTGGGAGCTGGGCCGTTTGAGCCCGGGGGGAGTACGAGTGGGCAAGGTCAGTTATCCATGACCTCGAGAGCCCGCTCGCGTAGGGGACACGAGGTCAGCGGTTCGAGGGCCGGCTGACCGTCCCCTCCCCCTCCTGTCAAAGGAGCACACTCTGGCAGGGAGTGCATTTACCCCATTAGGTTTTCTGTATAAATAAATAGCCGCGGCCATTTTACCTCCAGCTCCCGTTTCCTGTCTTTATTTGTACGTTGCATGTGGGTACAAGGCGGGGGGAGAGGGGAACCGCCTGGAACCTCCCTGGTCAAGCGGCCCCCCCTAGCCATAGGCGGGGGGGCTTCATGACCGGGGGGGGTCCGGCCTTCCCCTCGCTGGCCCGCCCCCACACCTCCCTCCCCAGGACAGGGGAGGAGTTCCAGGAAGGCCTACTTAAGGCCAGGCTGGCGGGCAGCACATCCTCTTTGGCTGCCCGCCAGACGATTTCCCACCCACCCATCCCCTTAGTTAGTGATTGCAATCATGTAATGAACGGCAGCAGAAGGTTGAGCAGGGCAGGGTATTCCCAGGAATGTGGACATATGCATTGTATGCCGTGTTAATGGTTCTTTGTTCCGTTACAGCACGAACAGCTGATACTGTGCTGAGTGAAAGGACGAGGTTCCGAACAGGAGGGGTCATTGACCAGTTTTGCCTTTGTCGCGGCGGCTCTTGGGGGGTGGGTGCTTGTTCTTGCCAGACTGGGAGCTGGGCCGTTTGAGCCCGGGGGGAGTACGAGTGGGCAAGGTCAGTTATCCATGACCTCGAGAGCCCGCTCGCGTAGGGGACACGAGGTCAGCGGTTCGAGGGCCGGCTGACCGTCCCCTCCCCCTCCTGTCAAAGGAGCACACTCTGGCAGGGAGTGCATTTACCCCATTAGGTTTTCTGTATAAATAAATAGCCGCGGCCATTTTACCTCCAGCTCCCGTTTCCTGTCTTTATTTGTACGTTGCATGTGGGTACAAGGCGGGGGGAGAGGGGAACCGCCTGGAACCTCCCTGGTCATGAATCGTCTTTGTGGACATACGACTATTTGTAATGTGTTGAATACAGAAGATTTGCATTGACCCATTCACAGCCAGAGAGGCCTGGCAGCCAAAGTATTATACTGTTCTTTTAGCATTTAGTATAAACACTGTTTTCACATATTGCATTAATTCCTTATGATCTGCTTACATATTTATAACTTAGCACATATCACCTTTTAATTGGCTTTGCAAATGACCGATTGAGCTGCAGCATTTTAGCAAATCCCATACAAAAGTCTCCTTTGTTCCACTTTCCCCATTGTTTCTAGTTGTGTGTTATTTATGAGATACAAGTTCAGCAATGTGAAAAAGACTGGGTTATTATAAAAACGGCAATATCTATTGGGCTTTCCCTCTGTACTTAGCGCTCACAAAGTATTTCGTAGTCTAAAAGGGATTTGCTTCATTTTGGCTTTTCAAGGTATAGTTTCCACTAGATTTGCTGCTATAAGGCTTATAGGAAATTGAGTCATTTGATCCACAAGGGATTACTTTATAGATATGGACCACCTAATCTTTTCAAACCATTTCTTGCTGCTGGTTAGTCTAATCTCTTCTAAAGTCCTGCTATTAGCCTTCCAATCACTTGAAACATGTCTGACAAGACAAATGAAATTATTCCTTATAACACATGCATTCTTTCATGCATTTACTATTTTTCTATGTCTATACTCTAAGGCAGCAATCAGTGTTTCCTGGGGGGGGGGGGGGTGAATGCTACAATACATAGTAGGAAAAAATACAACCAATTCTGTGTTCGTTGAAATTGTTTAAGAGATACATGTTTTATAACCAGCAGATCACATCAGCTAACAGGAGTGGCCAATGGGGCATCCCAAGAATATGCTTTACTTATGCAGATTCTGTTTGACATTCTCCAATAATATGTCCTTGTTTTTAAAGGCCCATCTCTTTCGCACAGCTGTTGAACTGCTGCACTTGTTCAGCAGTAAATAAGACACTGACAGCTACACAGACAACTCCTGGGGCAGGTCTGTGCCAGGATGTACCAAGGACAGCACCCCACCCATCACCACAGTAGCAGCTCCTAACTCACATTGTGACATGCAGCACCCTTTCTGCCATTTTAAACCTTCCCACAAATTATGTATACATCAAATGTATTAAACATGTATTCATTGTTAACTATGTTTTTTCATATCTCCCATGTTATAGGTCATCTTCATTAAACTCTGATATTGCCAATGCAAAAGCACCCATAAATGCCATGCAATTTGACACCATAAAAAGCTATACTTCACTGTATTCAATAAGCATTATCTATAAGGAAAACTCACATGGTTTCATGTCTCATTTGCATGCGCTTTTCACTGATTTCTTGCAATATCGCTTAATTGTCCCCCAAAGCAATGCGATATAGGGTTTAGGTGGGAGGGACAAAGGGTGAAGGAGAGCTTAATGGATAGCCCATGACTATGTAATCTTGTGAGGTTTCCTCATTTGCATACCACAAATGTTAGCACCGTTTAAGGAATAGGCCCCTATTTTCTGTGACCTAAGTTTAAAATAGGACCTAACTATCTCAATCACCCTCACTTTAATGTCATCCGCCCAGCTGCTGTGTGGCTGTGGGAAAGTCTTCTCATGGCATAGGGAAGTGGAACAGGAAAATCAGATCATAGGACATTAGGACATAGGTCATTATCTTGGGAGAAGGAGTGGCTCAGTGAGTAAAGACACTCATTGGCCCTGAGAGTTTGAAGCAAGGGAACCTGGTTCAATTCCCAGCGTCAGCTCCTTGCGACCTTGGGCAAGTCACTTTATCTCCCTGTGCCTCAGGCACCAACAACATAGATTGTAAGCTCCACAGGGCAGGGACCTGTGCCTGCAAAATGTCTCTGTAAAGTGCTACATAAAACTAGAACATAGCGCTATACAAGAACATATTGTTATTATTATTATTATTATGTAGCAAGGTATTGATATGTCTAATTTCTGCTTGTGTGTCTACATTTACAAAGAGGGCTGAAGTGGGTAGGTAAGGACACACTGCCTTTTACATGTGCAAAACTATCCAGAATGCAGTAGCTTTTTTCCCGCCCATTTCACTTCCTTGCAAAACAATTTGCCAAGCCTCGAAGGGCTAATAGTGGTGTGAAATCAATCAAAGATTTCTCCAGCTGTCAGCGAATTATCGCCAGGTAGTAAGCAAAATGTGCCCTATTTATAGTCTCAGCATTGGGAATCTAGAGCAGGGGTTGCCACTGCAGTCCTCAAGGGTCACCAACAGGTCAGGTTTTCAGTATATCCCTGATCAGCACAGGTGGCTCAATCAGAGTCTCAGTCAAAGACTGAGCCTCAGATTGAGCCACCTGTGCTGAAGCACGGACTGATTGAGCCACCAGTGCGGAAGCAGGGAAATCATGAAACTCTGACCGGTTAGTGGGCCTTGAGAACTGAAGTTGCCCATCCCTGAGCTAGAGATTTTGGACAAATTAGAAAATTAGCATATGAAACTAAATTGCTATGCACATTGGCTTCATGCTTAGCCAATGGCAAATCGCCTGCGCGCTCTGACTTGGCCCCTATCTAACTAACGTGATGTTAAATCCCTGCAGTAACTGTAACAGAGAGCTGAGGATATGCACTGTTAGAGGGAACACCTCTTCTGCATATTATTAGCGCTATCGTCCATTATAGTAACACAGGGGCTCCTTACGGCTGAAAACAGCACTTAACACATCGTTACTGAGCTTTGAAGAATGCCGTTTAGCACTTAACGGAGACTTCACTGAAGTTAATATATCGTTAAGTATGTAACAGAATTCTGAGGATCTATCCAGGTGTGTGCCTGAAAATGTCTATGGAGGTTGGAGGGTGCATTGCCAATACACATTATTCTAAATAAAAAATATATATATATGTATATATAACCAGGGATATATATATATTTATATATATATATATATATATATATATATATAATATTACATAAGCTATCCCTGGTTTTAAAATAAAAAGTAATATACGGTTTTTTTAATGAAATTATATTAGAAATATTTACAATTATGTTTTAAATATGTTGAGTACAAATGGTGCAAACCAATTGCATTTTTAAGCTATTGCTATTTTTGTATGCAGACAAAATTAAAAAGACATGCACATTATTTTGTTTTGATATTTTGGACATTAGTCTGATTTATTCCATTTGGATGTAAGATACTGTACAAGCACCAAGTAATGCACTTTTCTGTTAATCATTAATAACGTAGGCAAACTGTATTTATTTTATGATTTACTATGTATATCCTATTTATGCATATAGTAACATTACTGACTAGATATAACATCTGCAAAAATTGTTTTACAAAGCGGTTTTCTCTTGGTTTAATAATACTGTAATACTATTTTCTACAAGTTAGTGCCCTTTAATGAATCTAGTCCTGATGATTAGGTGACAACAGGCTACAAACACCACAAAGTATGCATGCAATGCAAAATCTTGGAGAAAAGAACCCGTATAACAATATTAGTAAACTATAAACGTTGGCATTTTTACCGGATCATTTCTTGGATTTCCAGTGCACAATACCGTGATTTTTCCTGCAACTCCTAAAACAACATGATTATTTTAGGCAGAACAAGCGCTTCATTCATAGCATCTTTACCATTGCTGTTCTCAATTCATTTCTTTTCCAGGAAGCCGATATAAAAAGAAAATCCAGTTTTTATTTTATCATTCTGTAAAAATGTATATGTTTGACTTAATTCTAGAGTGAGTCTTCACAAGCAGAATTAGTGTGAGATTTGCTGGGACGCATGAAAAAGTACCCCAAATAAGGCACATTTTATATGACAATCAAAGCCTTAATATCCCCCATTTAATTTGACTTCTTGGACTTCAAAATAAAGGTCAAATCAATGAATTTAATGAAGGCAGTTTAACACAAAGGCGTCCCCTTGCATTTTGACCCAGATAAAGAAAAGTCAGTCCAGGTCACAAAGCTTTAGTAGAACTTTAAGTGGTTAATACACAAATGTGACAGAACGCTTAGAATCCCAGAGTCTTGCAAGACTCATTGACAAGCAGTTAAAAGTATTTGCCATAGCTGCATGACTGAACTTTGATAAGGTAGCACTATTGTCTCCTTTTGTTTTCTTTCTTCTTCATCCGAAAAACTCTGGCAAAAGAACAAGTCAATGAATGTGAAATGTGGTGTCAGTTTTACTGGACCCTGAGCTTCTTTCAGTTCTGTGAACCATTTTTTCTGGACTGTTCGTGGCGTCCACGTTTCTTTTCTTATTCTCCACCGCATGTGACCTTGCGGGGCCAAGTGACACTTTTCAAGCAGTTTGGCATGCGGACGTGTTAACCCCTTCCGTGCCAGAGAGAGGCATGTTACACCACGTCTGCCTGCTTTGTGAACAATGAGAATCTTCAGCTACAGAGGTCACCTCCGGGAGTGGTGTATCCTTACCACTTGCATATATTCTTCAACGGCATTCTCACCAAGAGGTCCGGTCTATGTATGTAGGCAAAACCGGTGCAATTCCGGAGCAGAACAGATGTATATAAAACAAACTACTGCAAAAACAAGAAAAGATTCAGCTCTAGAATTGTATCACGTGTTTTCGGACACATATACCTTTCAGTGGCTATGTGTCAAAGTGTCCTGGCTGTAACACAGAGGCAAACAAGCCTCCATTTATTAAACAGTTGATTAAACAAGGAATTGCTTAAAGAAACACCATTGCTTTTAATAGGATTGTTTTCTTTGGTAAATTTGGTGTTGCACATACACATACTGTATAACATGCGTGGTTGTTTGTTCCTAAAAGGGGGGGGGGGTTGATTGGGAGGGTAAAGAAACATGTATTTCGCCAATTGTGTCTAACAAATATTGGGACTAATATATCAACCTTTCCTTGGTGCAAACCCAGTCCAGTCTGGATCAAACAACGACTTACCATTGGAGGCAATACAACTGCACCGGTGTGCCATGATACATAAACTCAAACTGTATTAGAAGAATTCTGAGCCATTTCATATATTTGTGGCAATATTGCAACAATTATTCAAACTGAAATGAATCTCCAAAGTCCCTTCAGTATAAATATTTAGAATAGTGAAAAACAAAGAGGTCAATTTATCAAAGTCTAACAAACTCTAACAAAGTCTAGCAAAATCCCAATTGAAATCGCATAGGATTCCTGGTCTTTAGAAATATCTAACGCTGTAGAGTTTTGCATGAGTTTTTGCCCTGGTTTTGCAGCTGGAGGGCTTTGATAAATAGATCCCCAAATGTACAACATCCCATTGTAAGCTGCAGGCAGGAGGTCTGACCACTGACTATAACTAGCTCTAAAAAGACAAGACCTAAAACTGCCAGATTTTGCTTACGACATTTAATATTTGGTTTGTTATGCATTCAATGGGAGTGCCTCGATCAGCCCTTCCCATACCCCAGTTATAATTCGATGAAAATTGTTAAAGGGAAAATATGCCCCCCCACATGAATACGTTAATACATAAAAGACATAGCCACAAAAGGCTTGTTGACTTTATACGCTGAGATACCTAAGGAATTTTTTATAAGTATGCTTTCATTTTTTTCTTTCTAATTCTATAGGTTTTATTGTATTTTTCTCTTTTGTCTCAGCATTTTTTGTTTTTTTTTTCTTATTCATCAGCAAGTAGATTTCTGTCACCCATCTTTGGCTTCTCGCTTCCCATTTGCATTAAAGCTGTCATTTACGTATGCTTTTTCCCCCCCCCCTTCTCTCGATATTTGACAGCAAAAGCCTTCATCAGCTTTTATCTTTTTTTTGTTTGCATTATGACATAACCTGTGCAAAGTGGCAAAGCTCCCCAATTCTTGTGTGTAAAATTTGCAACATTTTTTCGAGACGGGTCAATGCCCATTTCTTGGGTTCTTTTCTTCATCTGAGTACCGTGCTAAAACTTTTTGCAGATGCCGGCTATTCAGGAGCAGGCCCGTTGGCTGCATGCAGAGCTGAGGAAAAAGAAAAGACCTTCCTATTTTGTGATTGCTATAGTAACTCAAACATTGCCAGTGCGTTTGTCGATTTGGTAGGCCACAGCCAGTGAATTCGGTTTCCTGTGCAATCAAGCCCTCTACTGGAGATCGTGGCTTTCGTGACACAAGGTTACAGAGAGGACAGTGTGCTTGTTAGGCCTGAAATTAACCATTTCACTTTAAAATAATGCCCATTTGTATCCATTTTGTTCAACATAACAACAGCTGCTGCCCCTGGGATGACAGGTTTAGCTTTCTAATCAAAGCTTCCTATGACATTTATGAATGAGGCCGAATCAATTAATTTCAACGTTGACTTTGGGATACTTATTTTTGCATTTTTGTTTTGCGAGAGGGCATTTCAAATTGAAATCTGTACAATTAGATACAAAGCCTATGACTGATCTTTGTAAAGTGCATTCATTAAGTTCTGGTCTGGAATTGTAACTTAAGACCGAGTTAGCTTTGTATAAATACGTTTAAATATAAATATGCATATGTATTAGTATCTTTCTTTTTGAGCCTTTCATCCTAAATTCATAGCACAATAGAAAAGCTCTGAATGTAGCAGCAGTGAATCTGTGTGACTCGTCATGTGTTTCGAGTTACATGAATATTAGCCGTGAGATACAGTACCGTGTTGCCTTCCACCTCAGTTATTGGGAAATTATACCAGTTATAGAGCTTTTATGTCCATATCACTATTAGTTTCACTAGATGGAAAGGTTGATTTTAAAATGCAATAATAATTCAAAAGTATCAGTGCAGATATATCTTTATATGTGTTTGTTAGCATGGGATAGATAAAAGAAAATCTTTAGGATGTTGTAACTGCTGAATCAAAGTCTTCATCCTGGAAAAGTCTGTAATTTTGTAGCAATTAGGGGAAATTGGCAACAAGGCCTTCTTTGCTGTTAAGTTCTGTGTTTTGTGCTAGAGGCAACCATTTAAAGCTGCAATCCAAGCGGTCTTTTTTTTTTCTACATAGGATTGAAACAGGGGATCTCCGAAGCTGAACCCCATTCATTTCAGCTCTGGAGAACCCTGGTCCCTGAGATACTTACCTCCAAAGGTGGCTGCTGGTAGCCACTCGGGCTCAGCTATGTGGTTCATGTAGTTACATAGTAATACAGTATATTAACATAGTGTCATGGGAGACCAGGTTATTTACACCTTTTTACCAGGATCATTCATTGAGCAAAACAGCCAATCAGCGTGTGGGAATTTTCACAAGCAGCCAATCAGAGCCAAGTCGAGTAGAAAAGCCGGGTCAGCAGGAAATTTGAAATAGCTAAGGGACATACACAAGCCTGCCACATCTCCCCCCCCCAGCTATCCCAATGCCACCCGCTGGGGAGGCACCCTTAGATCTGGCAGAACAAGTGGCATCCCAGAGGACTGCCATTGATATCCGGACCTAGTACTTCGCCTTTCCCCGCTAACCAAACACTGTTCACAGTTCTGGACATCCTCTGGCTGCTTTGAACTCCAATGTCCAGCAGACATACTGGCACATATGGGTTTGCACGGGCTGTTTGGACATGGGATCCGAATGTTTAAATGTAGTAAAACTATATCTTTAATACACTCTGAGTCTCTGGGTACAGGGAACAAAAAAGGGAAAAATGTACTCTTTTTATTTCTGTCTACATGATGTCCCACCCCCCCTCTTCCCCCCATGCTTTCCCTTTGACTCAGGTTGGACTCTGAGTCCCCCCAACCTTCTGTACGGTTGTGTACCCACAAACCATGTACTGTTTGTGGGTCACCACGGCACTAGCTGGGGTACCCCCCTTAACCTAGGGATTCACTCGGCTCAAGAGATACACATTTATCCCTGTGCCTCCTTCTCGTTTCCGAGTTGTGCTGAAGAATTGCGCCCTAGTGGTGAGTCGTGCTTACGTTTTCAAGGTCAAAAAACAAAGAGAGGGATAGGGAGTGATCAACTAAGGACCATACTAATTTTATGGAAATTCGTTAATTATCAAATGGGTGTAAAACTGTGAACTGAAGTGAATCAGGAAAAGTGGCGAGCACACAAGGCAGTGCACTCAAAGTAGAATTCACTTAGATGCACACCACATACATATAAAATATAACCTTTATTGACATTACATAAAACATATATTAACGATAATGTAGATGTAACCAAGATTAAAATAAATTTGACGACTGTCTGTCATCTGATCTAGATATTTAGCCACTGAATAGCACGTTAAGCTAATAATCTAGGAGATACAAGGCAGATACAGCAGTGGTATAGGTAAGCCACCTAGGACCAAAACCTAGTTTGCACCTAAAAATCCCATATAATGATAGTACCAGGTAGGTGCATAAAGTTACAATCATAGGTAGGGAGCTCCCTTAATAACAAATAGGGTATGGAAAGTCCTAATAACAGAACACTGCTCCTAATATGATGGTGATACTAGGTCAGATACACATAGTGATTATCATAGATGTAGTGTGATCCAGATAAAGACTAGGGGTGTATACAGCAGAAAAGGTGAACTCCCTAAACGATCAGGTTCAAATGTGAAAAAGCCTAATGTCCTGACCCAACACTGCACCAGAGTCACACAGATATCACCGCAGATGTAATGAGCCTTAGGCACCACACATATATACACAGGCACAGCAAATTAGTGCCAGTATGTGAAACCCACAATCAAACTATGAAGATGTAACTGTTGATCAGCTGTAGATTCGTCAATATTAAAATAAAAGACTTCCAAGTAGGAGTCTTACAACATCACTACTTAGTTGCTCCTAATGGGAACCTACAAATGCTAACACCCTTAGGGCCTTATTCAGAAAGCCTCGATAAGGCCCTTATCGAGCACTTATCGACCAAAATGGCTACTGGTATTCAGATAAGCCTCGATAAGTGCTCGATAACGGCCTGTATCGACGCAAAATTTTATCTCCGTCCGAAATTCGCTGACTGAGCAGCGATCAGGCCCTTATCGACCATTTTCGGAGGGTTGATAAACTCCCGCTATTCAGAGACCCGCGAGTCGGGTGTCGAGTCCCATCGCAGCCCATCGCAGGCTTAAAAAACGATTTTCTCCCCAAATCCACTTCCCCACAAAATTGTTGGACAATTGGTGGGGAGATGGCCTCGATGAGCTGCGATGGGTCGGGACTTAGAAGAAATCAGGCCCCTTTCCTGCCTCGGATTGATGCCGGGGGTCTCCGGAGCTGATAGCCATTAATAGCAGCTCCGGACCCCCCCGGCATGCATCCGAGGCAGGAAACATGCATGTACAGCAACTTCATTACCTTAGCGGCTAACCACTAAGGCAATGAAGGGGTTAAACACCCATGCCAGGCTTACAGTAAAAACATACAGTACAATACAATACAGTGGCTATCGGGGGTGGGTGAAGGGGGAATTTGGCCCTTAGTGGCTGTTTAGGCATTGCGGGGGGGTTGCGGGGGGAGTTAACCCCTTCATTACCTTAGCGGTTAATACCGCTAAGGTAATAAAGGGGTTAACCCAACTGCTACCCCCCCGCAAGGTCTAAACACCCATCCTTAGGGCTAATACCCCCTTCACTCACCTGTGAGGCCTAAGCACCCACCCCAGACTGACTATACCCACCCTATACCCATTGAGTAGTATAGTGGTTCCTCATACCCATATAATAATAATATGGGCATGATAAGCCTCTATAGCACTCAATGGGCACCCTAATAAAAATACAGTAATACACAAGACACACAGTAATAAAACCTAACTATACTCCCAAAAAACACACTTCACTAAATAAAATCAGTAGCCAGCTAATCCAATCAATAGAAGCAATTACAACATCAACAATGAATTAATTAAACCATTACCCAATCAAACCAATTAATCCCTAAAGCAACTCAAAATGAATAGTAACACTAACCAATGTAAACAATGAATTAATCCTACATTAATTAATGTAACCATTAAAAGACAAATAAATACATTAAAACTATTTCTGAAGTATCCATAAAACACATTAGCTAACATAATATAACTTTAAGTACAAGCGAACACCAATCGCAAACCTTTTAATACATTAACCATAAACAAACAATCACATCCACATCAATAACAAGCGAGAAATGCCCCCCAAATATTGGCATAATAATGTATTAATCTGTACCCGAAAGAGGTACAGATTAATATATTATCAGTCAATGTGCCTCCCCAAAAAATCAAAAAACACACCCAAAAAATAGACCTGTAAAAAGAGACATTTACAAACATAGAATATCTTACTTACCATTAGAAGCGGTGGCCCTCCGACTCCCGGGGTAACAGGAAGCTCACGTACCTTGAAGGCCTCCAACAGCATCCGATGCCATCATCTTTCAGGATCCGGCTCAGGTACCCCAAACTTCTTTTTTCTTTCTTTACTCAACGTCTTCTATCTTCATCTGTAACCATTTCTTGTTGTTCTTTATCTTCTTTCTTCATCTGTCAATCCATAAAACCTCATGTTAAATCCCAGCCGATGCTGTCTCGTCGGCTTCTTGGGCTCAAATGAGGCGTCACGGCCTTAAATATGGCTTGTGACGTCACATTTACCCTCACAATGGTTAACAGCCACCTGATTGGCTGTTAAAACCATGTGCAGACTTAATATTTTTTTTTGCTGTGACGTCACTTAAAGGGAATGATGCCAGCCAATCAGAATGGCTGTGCTTCATTTACCTTTAACATGACGTCAGTAAATCCAAGATGGCCGCTGTGTCACAAGGTATTTCAGCCAATCAAATCGTGGGAACCAATTCCACACGCTAGTTAGGTTTTATTACTGTGTGTCTTGTGTATTACTGTATTTTTATTAGGGTGCCCATTGAGTGCTATAGAGGCTTATCATGCCCATATTATTATTATATGGGTATGATGTACCACTATACTACTCAATGGGTATAGGATGGGTATAGTCATTCTGGGGTGGGTGCTTAGGCCTCACGGGTCAGGGTGGGTAGGTGATTAAGGGGTTAGGGACCATTAGAATGTATTTTTTTTCAATATATGCTTTCTGGCAACGGAGGACAGAGGGACCTGCTGTTGTGGTAAGTATAACTGTATTTATTTATTTTATTTATGTATGCGACTGCAGTGTTTAATAATGGGCAAATAATATATTATCCAGATCTGGATAATAGTTAATTTGCCCATTACTGTACTGTATGGATTTGGGCAGGGGGGGGGGGGGTGGGTGGCGTGTATTGATGTGTTTTTACATATTAATTTAAATATCCATTTCTTTAATAGTGTAGAGGTGCAGGGGGTCTCCGGAGCTGAACCACGTTGGTTTTATGTCCGGGGACCCCCTGCTTCCCGAGATACAGGCCTCTTTATGGGGTGCCGGTATCCCTCTGCATTGGAATGTCCCGCGTCACGTGACCGGGACATTTCCTTGCATAGGAGATACCGGCACCCCATAAAGAGGCCTGTATCTCGGGAAGCAGGGGTCCCCGGACACAAATCCAACGTGGTTCAGCTCCGGAGACCCCCTGCACCTCTACACTATTAAAGGAATGTATATTTAAATAAATACATTTCGGGCGACATTTCCGCTGGGAGAGGCGGCTCTCTCAGAGCAGCTCTCTCTGCAGCAGAAATGAATCGCTGGTTTTTGCCTTTGCAGAGGCTCGAGGCTCTCGCTGGCAGCAACTCGCCAGGTTTGGGCATTCTGCTATCACAGGTATTCGAGCCTTTCTGAATACCGTGATAGCAACGCCCAAAAAACATTCATTTTAAATTCCCTGGCGAATTTTTTTATGAATGTTCTCTGAATAAGACCCTTAATGTCATAAATTAGGGTGAAGCTTCAAAACCAGCAGTGGGGGGGTTAAGAATGAATGAATAAGGGTGAAGCTTCAAAACCAGCCATGGCCGTGTAAGTATTGTATTATTATTCATTCTTAACCCCCCCACTGCTGGTTTTGAAAGCTTCACCCTCATTTATGACATTGAGGGTGTGAGCATTTGTAGGTTTATTTATTTATTTATTTATAAAATATTTTACCAGGAAGTAATACATTGAGAGTTACCTCTCGTTTTCAAGTATGTCCTGGGCACAGAGTAAGACAAATAATACATGGTTACAAATACAGTTACATAAATGAACAGGGTATACATTATATACAAGACATTACGTGCACAGTTAAAGAAAATATATATTATGGGCGTATGAAACAGTTACAGACCAGATTAAAATGTGAGACAGCCTTAGATTTGAAAGAACTTAAACTGGTGGTGGATGTGAGAGTCTCTGGTAGGTTGTTCCAGTTTTGGGGTGCACGGTAGGAGAAGGAGGAACGGCCGGATACTTTGTTGAGCCTTGGGACCATGAACAGTCTTTTGGAGTCTGATCTCAGGTGATACAGTAAGTGCTGCCTGTGGTAGGGGTGAGGAGCATGTTCAGATAGCTGGGTAGCTTGCCCATGAAGAATTTAAAGGCAAGACAGGAAAGGTGAACTTTGCGCCTAGACTGTAGTGATGACCAATCTAGTTCTTTGAGCATTTCGCAGTGATGTGTGTTGTAGTTGCATTGGAGAACAAAACGACAAATTGAATTGTAGAGGGTGTCAAGTTTGCTAAGGTGGGTTTGAGGTGCCGAACCATATACTATGTCTCCATAGTCAATAATTGGCATTAGCATCTGCTGTGCGATACGCTTTCTGACCAGGAGACTTAGGGAGGATTTGTTTCTGTAAAGTACCCCTAGTTTGGCATAGGTCTTGGTTGTCAGTGTATCAATGTGCATTCCGAATGTTTAGTGGGAGTCAAACCATAAGCCCAGGTATTTAAAACTAGTGACAGGGGTTAGGGTGGTGTTAGCATTGGTTCTAATCAGGAGCTCAGTCACTGGAAGCTTTACAAATTTAGTCTTGGTCTCAAATACCATTGTTACAGTCTTGTCAGTGTTTAAAAACAGTTTGTTTTGGGAAATCCAGTTTTCGAGTCTCAAAAAGTCAGACTGAAGTATGTGTTGAAGGCCAGAGAGGCTATGGCTGTGTGCATATAGGATTGTGTCGTCTGCATACATGTGTATTGAGGCTTCCTTACAAGCTGTGGGAAGATCATTAATGAACACTGAGAAGAGTAGGGGCCCCAGAACAGAGCCTTGCGGGACACCACAGGTGATATCCAGGGGGTTGGAGTTAGAGCCTGAGATGGACACATGTTGGGATCTTCCTGATAGGTAGGACTGAAACCAGTTTAAAGCATGCTTCCCTATTCCAGAGCTCTGGAGTTTGTTAAGCAGGATAGCATGATCAACTGTGTCAAAAGCCTTTGCAAAATCTAGGAATACTGCACCAGTGAGATGTCCCTGTTCCATTCCACACTGGATTTCATTGCACACTTTTAGCAGGGTAGTTACGGTGGAGTGTTTGGGACGAAACCCAGATTGGAATTGGCTAGGGAAATTTGTCTTGGTATGGAAATCGCTTAATTGGGAGTGGACACATTTTCCCATGACTTTGGATAGAATTGGGAGAAGTGAGATTGGCCTGTAGTTTGAGACAGTGTTTTTGTCCCCACTTTTGAAAATTGGGACAACTCTGGCAGTTTTCCAGGTCTTAGGGATATGGCCTGTAGACAGGATAGAGTTGACTATGGACGCAATTGGTTTGGCAATGGTTGGGGCACCAAGTCGTAGGAACCTAGATTGTAATAAGTCAGGTCCACATTGGCTGCTTAGTTTTAGTTTGAGGAGCGCTTGTATAATCTCCTCTTCAGATACTGGGCCAAATTGAAAATTGTGGGCAGTGTTGGGAGGGGGTGGGGCTATGTGTGTACTCCCAGGATGAGATTCAGATTTGTGGTTTGGGCTGCGTTTCGCTAATAAGTTAGTGGCACACCCCACAAAGTAATCATTGAATGCATTTGCAATGTCAGTGGGGTTTGTCAGAGTAATATCCCCCTTAGTGATATTACTTGGTTGTTGATGGTTAGGAGGCTAGAATATATTGTTGATAACCTGCCAGAAGTTAGCTGGGTTTGATGTATTTTGGTGGAGATTGTCAATTAGGAGTCTTATGAAGTTTTACTGCTGACCCCTGCTCCCCCCTTCCCTGTTTTCACAATAGAATGAGCCTTCAGAGGCAGGGCTAACTCCTCCCAGCACTAACTTCTCTACGATTGGGTGAGGGCTTGCTGTTAGCTCCTCCCCTGGGTGGAATTAGAGGTGGAGACAAGGTGGAACCTGCTCTGACTAAACTAGTCACAGTGAGGGGCGGAGCCAGGCTTTGGCACCGAAAGGATGCAAGTTTTCCAGTTGCAAGCCAATGCGGGAGCGCCATTTTGGATGTCTTAAGAGCACACCACCATGCGGTGGCAGCCATTTTAGCTTGCAAATAAGGTGCACAAGATCCCTGCTATATAATACAGAGCCTGTCCCTTTTTAACTGAGGCAAATTGGGGTACATGCTCCCAGGACTACGGTCCTTTCTGGGAGCCACCAATATAGGACATAGCAAGGAAAGTGGGGGTCACGTTTACGGTCGGCCATACTAGCCGACGCGAATCTCCCTCTGCACACTGTAGCGCAGCACAAGTGCTATTTTTTAATATATGTCCTGTTTTACCCCCTGAAGGGTCAGGACGCTACCGGGGCCTAATCTCTGCAATTACTGCAACAGGGGATCCTTTAATGGCAGCTCGCACCTATTGGGGTTCATGCTCCAAGGACACGCAGCCCTGTTGGGAGCCCCCAATATAGAACATAATAGGTGAAGGGTCTACACGCACCCTGATGCTAAATGTCACCATGTGGTGCCCCAACACCATCCAGTAAAAGAAAAGGATCTGTGATTTACGTATCTTTCACCAGGCTAACCCAGTGAAGATCCCCCCTTTCCCCCGCACACTCTGTGTGCTAGGTGCCCAGGAGCTTCCCACCACAATTGGGTTTACCCCTGGCCCTATTCAGGGTATACTCTCCCAGGACACGCAGCCCTCTTGTGAACTCTAGTAACTATGGGTGCCCAGGGGTCCCTGGCATTGGCCCCTTCTGCATATGCTGCTGCTTGCTGCATTGCTGTCTTTAAAAGCCTACCCTGAACTATCTCAGCAGCGCCTCCATTTGTACCACTGTTTCCCCCCCCCCCCCTTCAATCTCATATAGGGACCAGTACTGGGGATCAACACGCTTTACCAGGTGTGTGGTGCTATACCTGTAGGCTGCAGGAGTACTGAGTCGTCTGCTTGGTAGTAATGAGACTTGACAGGACAGGCTTAAATGGATCTCTGTGTTCTTCTTCTCTGGTGTTTCAGCGCCTCCAGCTGTGATGGAACCCAGGGTGTATGGGTGTCAGCCCCCATCACCCCACTCCCTACCCCTCCTGCCCAGGAACTGACACAAGGCAGAGGTATAGTTGAACAAGATTTATTGTAGTGTATTCTTGCAGCGGTTCTTCCTAGCAGCATGGTCTCTCTGAAGTCCCAGGACATCTAGATGGTGCTGCCCGGTAGTGTGGGGCCTTGAGTCTTGGTGTTCTCTAGGCATCTTGGACCTAGAGTGGGCCAGCTCATCCTCACGATGGAAGAGACTTACAGCCCTTCCTCTCTCCTTGGGGAGCAGAGGCAGACTCCTCTAACTTTGATGCTCCTCCTTGGAAAACTCTTAAAGGGGCGGGCTCATGGACTGTACCCACCTCTAATGGGCTGTACACAGGCCATGAGTCACCACCTCTCTTCCTTCACTTTCAAGGGGAAGCAGAAGGTGGGGAAAGAAAGGTATGATGGGACATACCCTGTTATATATTTTTTTTTATTTTATTTTATTTATGTATTATTTATAGAGTCCTCATTGATATAGTGATTTGTATAAACATGCTTTTTATTGTTAGTGTGTACGTTTAAACTAGTAAAGATGATGTAATCTGTAATATATATGCATGAAACACTTTAAGGCAACTTAAGATGGCCCTTAAATAGTTTGTGGGGGAGGGACATCTCCTGACGAAGCGGCGCAAGCTGTGAAACGTGTAGTGACGGATCGTGAGGAGGAACAGTGCAGTGACAGAGTCCAGGGAGAAACACACACGCAATAGTACCGAAAACTCCGGAGGCAGTGAGCGCACCAGGAAGTGACATCAGACACCCGGGAGGTCGAGGAGACGAGTGTGTGAAGCGGTGCAGAGGGGAATCCCTGGTACTATCAAGGGAACTTATATTAACCCAAAAACAGTGATATGAAGTGTTATATCAATAATAATACAAATAAATAAACATACAATGTATATAAAAAGTGAACTGTGAATAATATAATAAAAATAAGTGAAATACAAAGGCAAACCCACTTATCACTCGACCCTGTAGTTAAGACTGTTTCAAAAGTCTGGAAGATACACTGTTGATTCGAAATCCAGGGGAGCGTCGCCGGATGCCCAAAAAAAAAGAAATGGGGATAGTGTAATACAGTAAAACCGTGATAAAAAAATTAAACAAAGCTTCCAATTTCCTACTCACAAGTGAAGTAGAAAAAAGAGCACATGTGTCAGTCTTGAACTATAAATCGTCCCAGTCTGGATGGTGTGGTATAACGGTCAGCAATATTGGTCTAGGAAGTAAAAGCAGTAAACAGCTAGGTCTTTGGTGTATCGAGGCTCTCACCACCCGGTACACACTGCTGCAGCTTTTGCGTGCGTCTGGTCCCGTGGCGTCACTTCCGGATCGTGTCGTCACAGCTACCTGGACCGTTATACCACACCATCCAGACTGGGACGGTTTGTAGTTCAAGACTGACACATATGCTCTTTTTTCTACTTCACTTGTGAGTAGGAAATTGGAAGCTTTATTTAATTTTATTATCACGGTTTTACTGTATTACACTATCCACATTTCTTCTTTTTTGGGCATCCGGCGACGCTCCCCTGGATTTCGAATCAACAGACTATCAACGGAACTGCAGGATTACAGCCATACAGCTTTTGAATGCCCCAGCACGACTCTTAGGCTGCGTCCATAGAGGCTCAGCCCGCGCTCCTCCGCGCTGACGCTGAGGCTCGCGTGCCCGGTCAGGACCGATGCCACGGACTGGCAGGCGAGCCAGTGTGCGCGATTGGGAGGCGGGAGGAGGCGGGGCAGTGACCGACATCAGTGTCACGGCGCCGTGACATTGACGCTACTTTGCTGTGATTGGAGGTTTACAGCCAACAGCGCGCTGAGAAATAGGTTCTGCTGTCGGCTGAAAATTCCCAGTGCCTCAGCACGCCTGCGGACGCTCGCGTGAGCCCCCTCTAAAGACATCCTCTTTGAGGATGCAATGGCTCAGCGCGGAGCGTCCGCGCGGCTCAGCGTAGCTTCCCCTGCTATGGACGTAGCCTTAAACTACTGTTTCCTCCTTTGACATTGCCTGTGATTTTTATACAAAGTGTGAGTATTCTGTGTATGTACTTACTAAACTTTGCTACTTTTGGAATACACTATGTTTCTTTTCTTGTCTTGAGGATACATCCACATGTTGCAAGTGGGAACAGACATACCTGTACAGATATAACCCAGGGATCACATAAGATACAGCAGCTTTAAAGATGAGCTTTATTTGTCCTTTCTTCTAGTAAGTAGGCTGGCATATGAACCAAGTCTAGTGTCACAATTTCTACATCTTCAATATACAGTGTACACTATATTGTTTTTTCTCTTCTGGGGTGATCCTGCTCCTTCTGGAATCTGGAGGAGTTTATTACATTACAATGATATTGGCCCAAGAGCTAACTCTCTTGGACACTTATACGCAGAGCAGGGGTAACAAAACGGGCTTGACCTTTATTTTATAGCCTGGTTACCCCCTCCCGTCACACATGGTTACATAGTAATATAGTAACATAGTAACATAGTTACATAGTTACATAGTAGATGAGGTTGACAGATACTTTAGCTTATATTTGTACTTAGAGTATATTGATCCAGAGGAAGGTAAACAATACCCCTAGTTAAATATCATCTAATGACATCTCATAAGGTGAAAAATCCATCCCTTCCTGACTCTAAATATTGGCAATCAGATTACTCCCTGAATCAACATCCTTCCCATGTTTACTTATTTGGTATATGTAATGGCGGGTTTTCCAAGCGCCCACGTCCTGCGGGCCAATAGGAAGCCGTGACATCATCTGGTGCGAATTATTATTAGCCCACATGACCAGGGGCTTTAAACTTTACTGGCACTCCTTATGGAGATCCGTATCTCGGGAGGCAGGGGGTCCCCAGAGCTGAAATTAATGGGGTTCGGCTCCGGAGACCCCCTTCTTCAATCCTATGTAAAATTGAAATTAAAATTAAAAAAAGGTCACTTGGATTGTTCCTCTAAGTCATCAGCTGAATGTGATTATGATAGTGTAAATTTAAAGTAATACTGTGAAAGAGGTACAATCTTTCAGATGTATTTATCAGTAAAGATATGTCACCAAAACGCCGGAGTGAAGGCATTTTATCAATTGACAGGAACAAAAACGAATACATCTAGATTTTTTTTTATTTTAACATATGTGAAACGCCCCAAAATTTGCCAACTCAAATCATTTGTTTACATTTGTTTTTGCAAGTCAAATATTTGGGGTTGGTGATTTTTGACAAAGTTTCCATTCTTCACAACTTGTTTGCCCGCCTTGCATGTTCCATATTTGCTAAATGTTCAAACTTATGGGAAGGTTTCACCCCTCACTAATTATAAGGTGAAAAACATTTAGCACAGCTGTACTGGGGAAGTGAAATTACATAAATATAAAAAAAATATCCCAACATTAACATACACTAATACAGTAAATAAGAAAGTCAAATATGCATTCAGCCTCAAGGAATAGGAAGGGAGGAGAGTAGAAACCCAAAGTATATTTGAGAGGTTGTTTTAGTTAAGGCTCCATGCAGATTGTTCCCTGTAAGTCCAACATGACATACTCTTCACGTCACCAGATGATGGGTGTAATTGCAGAGACTTGTATAGTACGATTATCAGTGTTGGGCTAAGGCCCCGCTCCCAGAGTCAGCGCGCCCACACTGCAGACAGGCGGGGCGCTGACATACACAGACCACGATATGCGGTCTGTAGGGAGCGGGAGCCGGAGCGGGAGGTGGGCGGGAGTGGGAGGTTTGACAGAGAGGGGGGGCGTGGCTTGAGCGGAGGGACCCGCTACTCTCCCCCCCCTCCCTCCACGAGCTCGGGCTGGAGCTGCTGATGGTAAGCATCACACACACTCATACACACACACAGGCACTCATATACACACACACACACACACAGGCACACACACACAGACAGAGGCAGGCAGTCACGCACTGATACACACATACACACACACACAGACAGAGGCAGGCACTCACGCACTCACGCACTCAGACACATACACACACACAGACAGGCACGCACGCACTCAGACACACACACAGACAGGCACTCACGCTGCTTTCACTCCACACTCCTCCCAGCTCCCCGAAGCCTCTCCTCCTCCAAGAGCCTCCCCTCCCCATTGGCTCACAGCCACACCACGTGACGCGTCAACGCTAGGGATCACCATTTTCTTGTGTCCCATAGCGGCTAACGCGCCACAGCGTGTAGTGCGCTGTGCCGCCAGGGGGGACCGGGACCGGCTCGGGAGGATTCCCCTGCTGGTGGGGAACTCGCGTGTGGCCGCCCGCGCCAACGAGCGCAGCGGGACCGAGGCCTTGGATAGGATTCTTTCCATAAGTGTAAGTGACACCTTCCTGAAAGTGGAACAGTAATGCTGTCTCAGTTGTGATCGAGATTCTAGAAATGGTTATGTTGAGTGGCTCAAATAAAACTCTTGTTGGTTCAGCACTACTGGGTTCATCCATGCACTGGGTATCACTCTTTGCATAGACGTCATAAAAGAAATGAAAACAAGAAACACCTTGTTCTATAGTACCGATTGCAAATTTCTTTTCACAGGCAGTGTACACACTGTCCCCAAAGGCCTACAAAGCCAATTATTACATTTGATGGACAGGGAATCCCAAAAGAAAGTAAAATGGCCCATTTCAGAACTGCACATTTTTTTGGTACTAGGGCAGATTACTTTCAAGTTTGGAAACATAGGTGTATATATCTAATTTAAAGAATAACAACTTGTAACTGCACTATTGCAACTATGCTACTTATTTATTGAGGTCTCAATGATCTGCCATTAACCTGAATGTCCATTTTCGGACGATAGCACTGAACTGCAAAAGTCCGTACGTGGAAAGAAGCAGAACAGAGAAAGTAAGCTACTTTAATGTTTTTTTTTCTTCAATGAAAATATGTCAGAGTTACACCCTAGTTCCAAACACCCCCAGAAAGAGTGGGGCTGTGAATGGGATTTACATTTTTAAAGCTTTCTTGATATCTTAAATCTCAACCTAGAGTATTGCTGACATGAAAGTCTAATGTCAGGGACTTTGGCAACCTTCATCTTTAACTATTTAAAACATTCTGCCCTACTTCCATCACAATGTTGTTGAAAGAACTAAATGTTTCAAATGTATTAGATGATGTAAAGAAATATTGGGAAGTTATATATCAATCAGTCTTTTATGCTCTCCATAACAATTTATATCTAACTTTTACGTTTCTCCGCTTCTTTTAGTTTGTGCTGCACTGTGAGCTCCCTTAGGGGGGCTCACACTTTAGGAGACTGTGGAGTTCTCCAGCGGACGGCAGCAAAAGATACGCAGTTCCATTTAAAATATAAGGGACTGCGCGAGCGCGGATAGCTTTATATTTTACATTTCTTTCTTTTACTCAACGGTGGTGTCATTTTTTTATTATCATGGTTTTTTTCTGCAAAAACAGAAAGAATAGGGTCCATTTCATTTAAACTGGCAGTCTTGCCTAGGACCAAAGTGAGTGAGTGAGTAGGGAAATATAGCTGACTAGCTGAGAGACCCGGCGTTGCCCGGGATGTAAACGTAATAGGTAGTATTATTTATAAATCGTGGAACAATAGGTGAGTATTTGTTGTAAAGGTTGGATAATAATGTTGAAAAGAAAGATGGAATAAAATGTAATACGATGTTGTTTAAAAATGGTTTTTTGTAAACACACCACAGTACAATGTATATTTTGGTGACATAACAGATGTAAAAATGTGAGGCGTGTGTCCTGCTAGGGTGTGAGGCGGCAGGTGGCGCGTGGGTTGTGAGTGCTGTCTGTGAGTGGGGGTCCTGCTAGGGTGTGAGGCGGCAGGTGGCGCGTGGGTTGTGAGTGCTGTGTGTGAGTGGGGGTCCTGCTAGGGTGTGAGGCGGCAGGTGGTGCGTGGGTTGTGAGTGCTGTCTGTGAGTGGGGGTCCTGCTAGGGTGTGAGGCGGGCAGGGGGCGCGTGGGTTGTGAGTGCTCTCTGTGAGTGGGGGTCCTGCTAGGGTGTGAGGCGAGTGGGTCAGTGATGTCGGGTGCGTAGGGGCGGGAGGCAGCAGGTGTGTGTGGCGGCAGGTATGTGTCGAGTGTGGCGGGTGTCTGTTGAGTGCATGCAGCGGCTGTGAGGCGGTGGGTGAAAGGCAGAGGCGGGCGGAGTAAGGGCGGGTGAAAGGCAGAGGCGGGTGGGCGCGAAAGCAGAGGCGGGGAGGCAGGAAGGCGGGCAGGAAGGCGAAGGGTGGTGGGAAGGGGGGAAGGGTGTGGGTGGGGGGGAAGGGTGTGGGAGGGGGGAAGGGTGTGGGAGAGGGGAAGGGTGTGGGAGAGGGGAAGGGGTGTGGGAGCGGGGGAAGGGTGTGGGAGGGGGGAAGGGTGTGGGAGAGGGAAGGGTGTGGGAGGGGATAGGGTGTGGGGAGGAGGGAAGGGTGTGGGGAGGGGGGTAGGGTGTGGGAGGAGGGAAGGGTGTGGGAGAGGGAAGGGTGTGGGAGGGGGGAAGGGTGTGGAGGGGGAAGGGGGTGGGAGGGGAGGGAGGGGGGGAGGGAAAGGAGAGGAGGGGGGAGGTAAAGGGGAGGAGGGAAAGGGAGGAGGGGGAGGGAAAGGGGAGGAGGGAAAGGGGAGGAGGGAAAGGGGAGGAGGGGGAGGGAAAGGGGAGGAGGGGGAGGGGAAAGGGGAGGAGGGGGAGGGAAAGGGGAGGGGGGAGGGGAGAAGGGAGGAGGGAGGAAGGGGGGAGGAGGGGGGGGAGGGAGGAGGGGAGGAGGGAGGGGAGAAGGGAGGAGAGGAGAAGGGGGGAGGAGGGGGAGGGAGGAGGGGGAGGGGAGGAGGGAGGAGGGGGAGGAGGGGGGGAGGGAAAGGGGAGGAGGGGGGAGGAAAGGGGAGGAGGGGGGGGAAAGGGGAGGAGGGGGAGGGAAAGGGGAGGAGGGAAAGGGGAGGAGGGGGGAGGGAAAGGGAGGAGGAGGGGGGAGGGAAAGGGGGAGGAGGGGGGAGGGAAAGGGGGGAGGAGGGGGAGGGAAAGGGGGAGCGGGGGGAGGGAAAGGGGGAGGAGGGGGAGGGAAAGGGGAGCGGGGGGGGGGAAAGGGGAGCGGGGGAGGAAAGGGGAGCGGGGGGAGGGAAAGGGGAGGAGGGGGAGGGAAAGGGGAGGAGGGGGGAGGAAAGGGGAGGAGGGAAAGGGGAGGAGGGGGGAGGGAAAGGGGGAGGAGGGGGGAGGAAAGGGGGAGGAGGGGGGAGGGAAAGGGGAGCGGGGGGGAAGGGAAAGGGGAGCGGGGGGGAGGGAAAGGGGGGAGGAGGGGGGAGGGAAAGGGGAGCGGGGGGGGGAGGGAAAGGGGGAGTGGGGGGAGGGAAAGGGGAGCGGGGGGAGGGAAAGGGAGCGGGGGGGAGGGAAAGGGGAGCGGGGGGGAAAGGGGAGTGGGGGGGGGAAAGGGGAGTGGGGGGGGAAGGGGAGTGGGGGGGAAAGGGAGTGGGGGGGGAAAGGGGAGTGGGGGGGGGGGGAAAGGGGAGTGGGGGGGGGGGAAGGGGAGTGGGGAAAGGGGAGTGGGGAAAGGGGAGTGGGAAAGGGGAGTGGGGGGGGGTGGAGGGGAGTGAGGGGGTGGAGGGGAGTGGGGGGGGTGGAGGGGAGTGGGGGGGGGGGGGGTGGAGGGGAGTGGGGGGGTGGAGAGCAGTGGGCATATGTATTGTCATAATTTATGTATGTGCATGTCCCCACCCCCCTCCGTGCGTCCGTCCCCCTGCTGGTTCGGCTGGTGCCCCCCCCTCCATGACTCGCCCCCCCCCCCCTCCCCGTGACTCCCCCCCCCACCCCGTTCCCTGTGACTCGCGGCTCGCCCCCCGTTCCCTGTGACTCCCCCCCATTCCCTGTGACTCGCGGCTCGCCCCCCCCCCCCCCCCCCGTGGCACCCGCTTTGTCCCCCGATGTGCCGTCCGGCTGAGTGAGGCTTGTGCAGGCGGCGGCAGGAAGCGCCCTGTGTGGGCCTGAGGCGCGAGGCAGCGGGGAGAGTTACTGGTGCCATAAGCTGAGGTGGGGACGCGCTGTGACTTACCTTAGGGGGAGGTAGCGCCGGGGAGGTAAGGGAGCGGCTGGGGTAGGAGGGCCGCGCTTCCCGTCCGGAGCCAGTGCAGGGCGGCGCACGTGATGGGGGGGGCGGGCGGAGAGAGAGAGAGTGTGTGTGTGGTGTGTGTGTGTTTGTGTGGCCCGTCACTCCGCCTCAGGCCAATGAGAGGTGTGCGGGGGCGGGCATGGCCTGAGCCGGAGTGACAGGCCAAAGGTGCTATGCGATTGGCCCTTGGGACGCAGACATACAGTGCTTTCAAAAATATATAGTAGATTGATGCCTTGAAGAATAAAATCAGACTGGTATTTTTAACATAAATCCTAAAATGACAAGCATGCTAACATAGGTAATAAGAATATTTCATATTTGTAAGACTGCTTTAACTTTTTGTGTCGTTCCTAATTTGTTTGTGTGTGTGTGTGTGTGTGTGTGTGTGTGTGTGTGTGTGTGTGTGTGTGTGTGTGTGTGTGTGTGTGTGTGTGTGTGTGTGTGTGTGTGTGTGTGTGTGTGTGTGTGTGTGTGTGTGTGTGTGTGTGTGTGTGTGTGTGTGTGTGTGTGTGTGTGTAATAACTGCTGTAAATACACTCTATTTTACACAAAAGTTAACCAAACTCACGAATAAGTCAACATTACCTGTCATTTTTGCACAAGCAAACCAAAAAAAGTTTCTTCATGTAATGTCATGGAGACAACAAAAGTTAAACATAGACCACCCAATTGCAATACAAAGTTAACACTCCATTTATTGGGTGGCATAATTAACCTTTTCGGTGCTAGAGTGGCCAAAAAATATACTGTGGGTTCCTCTTGCACTGAGAAGGGTTAACTTTCATTCTATAGACAGCTAATTGTTTTGGCACCTGCAGTATTTGAGAGATGGCATGGCGTCTATTGTGGATTATAATGGCACATCTTCATTATTGTTCTAATACTGCTTTAAAAAAAAAAGAACCCTAATCTTTCATTGGTGCCAGTGACTGCTACAATGCTAAGATGTTTCATTTTTTGTCCCTTAACATTCTATTGTTGCCATAGTCACAAGGGTGCAATACTGTTGGTTTAGCGCAGTCTCTGTACTGTACCGCCATGAGCTTATTGTTTAAATCTGTATTATTCTACTGTTCTGAAGATTTACATTTTGAATGGCTCGTTTATGTAATCCCATAAATAAAGTAGCAGAAAAGCATCCCCACACAAATGAGTGAGCCATGGTCTGAGAAAAAGCTGCTGAAACAGGTCACTCAGGGTCTCAGCTGCGGGGCCTTGATTGGTATCAGCTATGTAGCCAATGTGGCAATGGACTTAAGACCACCCAGTCAGGCCAAAAATGGGGCATTACCAAGCAATAGTCTGATGGTGCTATAGTTCAATCTCTCCTATTTATCTAAGAACATTGAACTTCTGCAAAAAAAAAAAAAAACCCTGGTTTAGTCAAAACCTCATTTACCTTATTGCTTTGACAGCTGCACCTTTCTCTCTGTAAAGTTTAGACTATTAGTTTTTCAACAAGCAGCTGATGTTATATCTTTTCGTAACCAACATATTCCTGCTGGACAGTGATATTCCTTATTCAAGTGAAACCAGACACCTGCCTTCAAAATTAGTTTGAAAAATCGTGGATAAATGATGTTGTGAAAGTCCTCTTTGTGGCTCCTAATTTTAGAGATGTCTAACTAACTAACTACCTAACTAACTGTGTGTATATGTGTATATATATATATATATATATATTTATATATATATATATATATATATATAGTATTATATAACAGGCCCTCACAGGTAACTTCAGTGACTATACAAGATTCTTAGTATATATATATATAGTTAATTTGATTACTGATCTAAAGTATTATAATATATAATAGGCACTCACAGGTAGCTTAGGCAAGTTTTGTATATATATATATATATATATATATATATATATATATATATATATATATATATATATGTATATATATACCCCCCTGAGGAAGGTCCTGCCAGGACCGAAACGTTGGGTTTATAGTGTGCTGTTTTGTCACTGCTAATACATGTCTTTTTTTTCTATATCTGAGTGTTGCTGCTTTTGTGCCTTCTCATATGGGAAGACAGGGTTTCTATATTGATTTCTATGGAGCATGCACCTTGACTTTACATTTGTTGCTTGGAGTGTTGGCTGTTGCTTTTTGTTATATATATGTATATATATATATATATAAAATCATATTATATATCTATGCCCAGGACATACTTGAAAACGAGGGGTAAACATTTATAAATAAATATATATATATTGTGACATAGTCCAAAGATGTTAGGCAGCTTTCTGCCCCATTTTAGAGCAGAAAGTGCAGGAATAGCTAAAAATGATCCGTTCCACAGCTTCCCATTAACTCAGGCAGCTGGATGGAAAATCCAGACCACAGATTACAATGGCTCTAGTTCTCCCTCACCTGCTCTTCTAATCACATGCACAGGTATTTAGAGCAGAGAGGTTTTGCATTTCACTCTCTCTCCTTGGAGCCTGGGGGCTGGGGGTGTCGCTACTCTCCTGCATCCAGTATCGAGGTTGACGGCCTCTCCACGTATCACAGTACCAGAGGATTTGCCTGGACACCCCAAACAGATAAGACAAACAAATGGTTACTGCTGTTGCTAAAAGACTGTGCTGTATCTTGTGTCCCTAAATGAGAGAGCATTGTTTTAAGCTGGGGAACCAGTTTAGTTGGCCAGCAGCTGTTAGAGAGACTGATTCTGATGTGTAGTTAGATCCCTGAAAGGGATAGGATTTGCTTATATGATTTTGGTTTTATTTCTTGAAATAACAGTGTGGGAAATATTGTAACACTGAAATGTGTGAACTGCTGAATGAAAGTATCTGAGTACCTCTAACCTACACATGTTAAAGCTGCAGTACCTTACTTGGATGAAAATAAAGCAGGCAGAAGCCTGAGTTAAGCAGCATAATACTTTGCATGATCCTGTTTGTTGTATAATTAACCCTAGAAGACTGTGTCGGGAAGAACCCAGACAGACGTCAGCACTACAAAAGAGGGGCGTTTGTCACAATATATATAACATAAAAAAGGAAAAAGTAGGGTCAAAAAGGTGCACTCAAACACTGTATAATGAAAAATAGAAAAAAATGGACTTTATTAGCAAAAAGTATAAAAAACACATAAAACAGACCCACACAGATCATATAACAAATCGCTATGTGACACAGCGTAGAAACACCAAAGAAGTACAATAGGTCTGGTAAGAACCAAAACAAGGTAACAATGTATTATTGCAAATATACCATAACACAACCAGGGGAAAAATTGTTTTTCCCCCAGTAGTGTGACTAAGATCAGCCGATCCAATGCAATAAATAATAATTAATATGAATGGTAAATAGGTCCAGACCACAGAAAAAATATATAATAATTATACATAAACCTCTTAATAATGGTGAGAGATGGTAAGACACATAGCTGAAAATGAATACAAATTAGACCCTATAATGTGCTGCAAGTCAGCTCTGTATACTGATGCCCGGACTAAGCTGCACCTATGGAATAAGCAGCAGGAGAGAAAAGTCCAAATAGTGCACTAATAGCACTCATGTAAAATCCCCAGAGATGCAGAGCTCAAAGGTAATGAGCAAAAATTCAATGAGAATAGCCCAGGGACATAGAGCACTTCAGATAGATAGTGTACAGGGCACTGAGGAAGTCCTGTGATTAAGACCAGCGTCTCACAGTAAGGCAGCAGGAAAGTCCTGTAATACAGACCAAAGTCTCATGTTATGGCATCAGCGACATCACAGAGGAGGATCTCAAGCAGTCTGGTGTTGCACACGGGTCACAGGGTGGGGGGGTGCAGTCACAGCTCTGCTCCTGTATATATATATATATATATATATATATATATATATATATATATATATATATATATATATATGTTTACCCCTCGTTTTCAAGTATGTCCTGGGCATAGATATATGATATATGATTTTTTTTATATATATATTCATGTGGCACGGGTCCCCCAGTGCCCCTCTGTTCCCTGACCTTCGCTCGCTTAGCAGCGGAGGCTGGGACAGGAGCGGGCAGCAATGCGGCGTGTGCAGGGAGCGGCGAACGACTCGCCGGAGGCTCCGGTGGCTTCCTCCATCGGCTGCCACCATTTTGGTTATGTTGCGCATGCGCGAGGTGCCGCGCGTGCGCAGTGCAGGCACGCGAGGCGCGATTGAGCAGAGGGGAATCCGTAGGAGACTACAAGCCCCATGATACCTAGGGACATACCACACATGACACCAGGGAGCCAATAGCGCGGCCGGATTCCTCTGCGCTGTGAGGAGCACGCCAGTTGGAAGAGTTACAGCAAAGGGTCAAGTAGTGTCCAGGGAGTGGTACTCCTCTGGGATAGGCCAGACTGTGTCCCCCAGGCCCCAGTTAGGCCCCAACTCACTAGTAGAGCAGTGATTGCTTTAGGGACAGGCCCTTAGGTAGGGACTCTGCCCCATTAGCTATTTGGCAGTCAGGGATACAGTGCTACGTAGCGCAGCCCTGCAAGGTGGGATCCGGGACCAGAACGCCATAAAGGACACAGAGACTATACAGATGGTGATATTATTCATGCCGGAATTCACCCCACGCGGTGGCAGATGATGACATCGAACCGGACGGTTTCCCTGTGTATTCTACGATACCGGGGTGCAGGAGCCCTGGGCAGGTATCGTTCTACAAGTGCACCATCACTGTACAACACACCATTGATCACGCCTGAAGGGTGGGGGTATCACTTAGGGACACGTACGTGGTAGAGTGGCCAAGGGCCTCGGACAGTATAATGGACACGTGTGGGGACACGGTGGTGGGTTGCGCCCTGCGAGGTGCATCTCAGTGGCGGAGGCTCAGATCTCTGTGAGCCAACATGTAAAATCAGCACCCGTAGACTCTTCCTGTAAAGGGGTAAGAGGGCTACATACAAAACTTGTATACAGACATACCCCGGTTTAAGTACACTCACTTTAAGTACACTCGCGAGTAAGGACATATCACCAGTAGTCAAACGGCAGCTCGCTCATGCGCCTGTCAACACGTCCTGAACAGCAATACCGGCTCCCTACCTGTACCGAAGCTGTGCACAAGCGGGGGGAGACTATAGAGCCTGTTACAAATGCGTTATTTACATCAGTTATGCACATATATGACGATTGCAGTACAGTACATGCATTGAAAAGTGGGAAAAAGGTAGTGCTTCACTTTAAGTACATTTTCACTTTACATACATGCTCTGGACCCATTGCGTACGTTAATGCAGGATATGCCTGTAGTTGCCGAAGCTACCTGTGAGTGCCTATAATAAAAATACTTTAGATCAGTAATCAAATAAACTATATATATATAACATGTTTAAAATGGTTTTTGAAGCAAAAAGTGGCACTGTGTGTTCATTTGCATGTCATTTCCCAGAATCCCTTGCTGCAGTGGAAGTGCTGTGTGCTGGGTGATAATGGGGAAAGGCGGGGTTGCAGACCTGCCTAAGACATGCAGATGAGCATACAGTTGTATTTACATTTGCATATTTGCTTTGCTGTGGAGGGTTTTTGTCACTTTTTTTACTCACCATAACTTAACTCAGTATTATGGTTGGCCCATCCTTTAGCTTCTTTGCATACCCAGTTAATCAACCCCACACTGATGAGACCCATTAAGGTCGAAACAGCTGTCTGTGGGTGCCTTGGCCCTTTGGCTTAGATCAAGGCGATATGAATGCTCCTCTCGAGGTGGTGTCCAGGCCCCGGACCAGAGAACCCCTGAGCCTTCGGGCTAAGGGGGGATGGCATTCAAACAACCAGCCCTTTGGGGCTGGGGTGCACCCGCACAACCCTCGAAAGAGGGGAGATGATGCGAACTCCCTTGCGGGCCTCGGGCCAGAGGGAGGAAGAGACGGATGTCCTGAATCCTAACGGAGGAAGGCATCAATGTCCCTGGAGACCTAGGCTTTCGGGCTGAAACCTTCAGGGAAACTGTGTTCTGAAGGCGGGTCTGACTTCGGTTGGACAGTCCAAAGGCATGCTCCCGAACCACTGAAGTGGTTTGGGACCCGATGAGCGAGAGGGGCAACCCTCTTGGGAGAGAAAAAAAAAAAAAAAAAGCTGTCTGTGGGTGGTTTTCTGGGTATGCACCTTAACCCTGGCTGTGCTCAAAGCTGTGACCATGCAGCAAGTTTAAGCCTATAGGGAACCATGTTTAAAATGGTTTTTGAAGCAAAAAGTGGCACTGTGTGCTCATTTGCATGTCATTTCCCAGAATCCCTTGCTGCAGTGGAAGTGCTGTGTGCTGTGTGATAATGGGGAAAGGCGGGGTTGCAGACCTGCCTAAGACATGCAGATGAGCATACAGTTGTATTTACATTTGCATATTTGCTTTGCTGTGGAGGGTTTTTGTCACTTTTTTTACTCACCATAACTTAACTCAGTATTTTGGTTGGCCCATCCTTTAGCTTCTTTGCATACCCAGTTAATCAACCCACACTGATGAGACCCATTAAGGTCGAAACAGCTGCCTGTGGGTGGTTTTCTGGGTATGCACCTTAACCCTGGCTGTGCTCAAAGCTGTGACCATGCAGGAAGCTTAAGCCTATAGGGAACCATGTTAAAAATGGTTTTTGAAGCAAAAAGTGGCACTGTGTGCTCATTTGCATGTCATTTCCCAGAATCCCTTGCTGCAGTGGAAGTGCTGTGTGCTGGGTGATAATGGGAAAAGGCGGGGTTGCAGACCTGCCTAAGACATGCAGATGAGCATACAGTTGTATTTACATTTATATATATATATATATATATATATATATATATATATATATATATATATATATATATATATATATATACATGTAGAGGTATCAGTACCGTGTTAGCAGAGCTTCAATAATCAAAAAATAAATAGATGATACCGTTATAGGTATACTTAAAAACAGTGTCTCTTGGAATGTTATCTGGAACAGCACAGATAACATTCCAAGAGACACTGTTTTTAAGTATACCTTTTGCTTCATTCATTGTAACATCGCCGGAAGAAGAGATCAGTGTATCTCGAAAGCTCGCACAAATAAAAGCATTTCGTTAGCCACAGAACGGTATCATCTATTTATTTTTTGATTATATATATATATTTTTATATATATATATATATATATATATATATATATATATATATATATATAGTGCAGAATAAATGAGTTCTTCAGTATTCGGTGATACCTTTTTTATTGGACTAACAATTTATGTCATAGGACAAGCTTTCGAGAGTTATCCTCTCTTCTTCAGGTCAAGCAATACTGATATACAAAGGGTTCAATAGCTAAAACAGTGTGGAGAGAGGAAAAAAAACAACAACAGATATGTACTGTAGATAAGGTAGGGTGTTAAGTGTTTGAAGCCAGGGGACAGTGTCAAAGAAAGGTGGGGAGGGGGAGGGATACTGGGGGGGGGGAAGAGAAAGGGTGGATAAGAATAGAGGCAAGCAGGATAATTACAAGCAATTTTGTTAGGGTGTGAGAAAACCCATGTCCGCATTAAGTCCTTTGGTTTTGGTGTCAAAGAGTCTTATCATTCTGAGTTCAAATGTTTTCCGTTCTTGGGTGCTTTTAAACATTCCATTGAGGATTTTGATTTTTAGATCATTTATGGAATGATCTGGTTGTGAGAAGTGATGTCCCACAGGTGAGCAGTATCTTCCTTTTTCGTGATGGAGTATAGAGTGTCTGTGCATATTCATTCTTCCTTGTAATTTTTGGCTGGTTTCCCCAATGTAGCAACCTTGGTCACATTTGTTGCACGGAATCATATACAGGCGGTCCTCGTTTTACGACGCTTCGTTTTACGACGAACGGCTTATCCGACGCTTGTCAATGCATCCCTATGGCCCGTTTTACGACGCCCGAACGGCTTATCCGACGCTCTTATGACGCTTTAAAAAATTGCTACAAATGAACAACCAGACGGCTGCAGGCTAGGGAGATCATTCTGAACAGTCTGTGTGAAGGTTTGGTGGTGTATTTTAGGCCCTAAACCATGGCTGATCAAAGCAAAAAGCAAAGTGCTGTTACTCCAAAAAGGAATAGAAAATCTATAACTTTGGAGACCAAACAAAACATAATAAAGCGCTCTGAGAAAGGAGAGACGAACACAGAAATTTGACGTTCCTTGGATATACCTCGCACAACTATTGTGACTATAATCAAAGACAAGGCAAGAATCCTGGAACAGATCAAGGGCTCAGCACCTATGCAAGGTACGACAATAAGGCAACGTGCTGGTCATATTGCTGAGGTGGAAAAACTCCTCATCATATGGCTGGAAGATCAATCCCAGCGTCATGTGCCCATTAGTTTAGCCTTAATTCAGGCCAAGGCTTTGAGTCTGTATGAGGACATTAAGCAACAGCATTGAGAAGGGGCCACTGAGGAAACGTTCACTGCAAGTAAGGGCTGGTTTATGCGGTTTAAAGAGAGGGCAAACTTGCATAACATTAAAGTGACCGGTGAAGCTGCTAGTGCTGATGAGGAGGCAGCTAAAACCTTCCCTGTTACATTGGCCAAAATTATAGAGGACGGTGGCTATTGCGCACGTCAAGTGTTCAATGTTGATGAGACTGGGCTCTACTGGAAGAAAATGCCCAGTAGAAGCTACATTGCAAGAGAGGAAAAATCTATGCCCAGGTTTAAAGTTGCAAAGGACAGGCTGACTCTTCTGCTTGGATCAAATGCTGCAGGTGATTTCAAGCTAAAACCTTTGCTTGTTTATCATGCAGAAAACCCTAGGGCATTCAAGGGTTATGCAAAGAGCACACTTCCAGTGATTTGGAAGTCCAACCGTAAGGCATGGGTAACAGGGAGCCTTTTTGAGGACTGGTTCCAGCATCAATTTGTTCCGGCTGTGCAATTATATTGCATGAACCAGAACCTCGATTTCAAAGCATTGCTGCTTCTGGACAATGCTCCTGGCCATCCCGTATACCTGGATGACCATCATCCAAACGTCATGGTGGTGTTCATGCCCCCCAACACCACCTCACTGATACAGCCGATGGACCAGGGGGTTATCGCTTCCTTCAAGGCCTACTATCTTAGGCGAACATTTGCCCAGGCCATCAGAGCAACCGATGTGGAAGGTGGTCCAACCTTAAAAGAATTTTGGAAGGGTTACAACATTCTTCATGCAGTGAGAAACATCGGAGAGGCATGGAATGAGGTGAAACAATCCAATTTAAATGGAGTTTGGCGTAATTTGTGCCCGGATTTTGTGTCTGATGTCCAAGGCCTTACAGAGACTGTTGCAGAAGTTACAGAAACTGTTGTGCAAATGGCCACAGATCTCAACTTGGAGGTGGAAACCGAGGATATTGAGGAGTTGCTCGCCTCACATTCTAACTAGTTGAGCAATGAAGACCTCATGCAATTAGAAGAGCAAAAAATTGCTGAAGAGGAGGCCCACCAATCTGCTGATGTGGCACAGCCACAGCCACAGCCACAGCCACGTAAATCTTTGTCAAGCAAAATGTTGGCTGCGGCATTCAAGCACATTGATAGCGCACTGGCCATATTTGAGGACAATGACCCTAACATTGAACGGAGTTCAACAGTCAGTCGTGGGGTGTCTAACCAAATCAGCTGCTATAGAGAGATCTACACGCAGAAAAGGAAAGGATCTGTCCAGACTTCAATGAAGAGGTTCTTCAAGAGGCCGAAACCTTCAACTGCACCTACATCACCTCCAAAAAGTCCGTTATCTATTGAAGATTCCCCCCCCCATCATCTTCCTCCAATAATTGATGTGTTTTTTTTTTGCTCATGTACATTTCTGTACAGAATACAGCATAGTTTTATTTTTATAGTTTTATTTTACAGTTCTGGAATCAATAAATATAATGTTTACATCATAATCTATGTGTGTGCTGCATATCTTATTGCTTGAGTAACATTTTCTGTGTATTTTAGCATTAAAAATGCCTTCAGGAACGGAACGTTTAATTTAAACAGTGTTCCTATGGGAAAACGGGTTTCGCTTTACGACGCTTCGCTATCCGACGCCATTTTGAGTAACGCATTGCGTCGGATAACCGAGGACCGCCTGTACACTAAATTCCTGGATGTGCAGCTGTATGAACCTTTAACATTGAATTATGGTTGTGACTGGCTGTGGGATCCTGGCAAATATGTTTGCAGAGTTTGCAGCGTTTGTTGCTGCACGGTTTTGTGCCATTATCCATGTCTTTAAAATCGTTGTGAAGTTTTCTGCTGACTAATTTCTATTTGAGGTTTGGTGGTTGCCGGAATGCAAGAATGGGAGGTTTGGGAAAGATTTCTTTTAATATCGCATCCTCTGTCAGCATGAGTTGCAGATCTTTGATTATTTTTCGTATACCCTCTAGGGTAGGGTTGTATGTGGTCACTAGTGGTATGCGTGTGGTAGGTTCTTTCTGTCTGTATTGTAGCAGTTTTGTTCTCGTGGGGCTTTTATTGCAGATGTAATAGTTTTGGCAATGGTCTTTGGTTTGTAACCCATTATGTCTGAACGATTCGGTCAGGGTTGTGAGATGCCTGTTTCTGTCTTCAGTGTCAGAGCATATGCGGTGGTATCTTATAGCCTGGCTGTGTATGATACCTTGTTTGGTATGAGTGGGATGGAAGCTGGAGTTGTGGAGGTAACTGCATCTGTCAGTAGGTTTCTTGTATACAGATGTGTGTAGTTTGCCATCTTTCAGTGTTACTGTAGTATCTAGAAAGTTTACTAGGTTTGCCGAATAATCAATTTTTGAGTTTAATTGATGGATGGAATGAGTTCAGGGACTCGTAGAATTGTTTTAGGTTTTCTTCCCCCTCTGTCCATATTATAAACAGGTCATCAATGTATCTGTAGTATTTGTAGGGTTTGTGGAGGCATGTAGTTAGAAATCTTTGTTCAAGATTTGCCATGAAAAGATTGGCATATTGCGGTGGCATCTTGGTACCCATGGCAGTCCCCATTAGTTGTAGGTACATTTCCTTGTTGAAGCTTAAGTAGTTGTGTGTGAGGATGTATTCTATCAGTTTGGTAATTACATCAGCGCTGTATTTCTGATCCAGGGGAGATGTTGTAAGGAAATGTAGGCATGCCTCAATACCATCCTTGTGGGGGATGTTGCTGTAAAGGGATTCTACATCCATGGTAACTAGCAATGTGTTGGATGGTAGTTGGTTGATGTTGTTAAGATTATTGAGAAAATCTGTGGTATCTTGTATGAAGCTGTTGGTGCTTCTGACTAAAGGTTTGAGGATATTCTCCACTAAGCCTGATATTTGTTCCGTGAGTGTATCCATACCTGTTATAATTGGTCTGCCGGGGTTTCCTGGTTTGTGGATTTTGGGAAGCATGTAGAAGATCCCAATTCCTGGGTTGTCAGGTATTAGTTGCTTCAATTGTGGTTGCAGGTGGTTAGGGAATGTTTGAATGAGATCAATGAGTTGCTTTGTATATTCCTGGGTTGGATCATGCGTGAGTTTCTTGTAGTAGGTGTTGTCTGTGAGTTGTCTATTGCCTTCTTTTATGTATTCATTTGTGTTCATAAGCACCACTGCGCCTCCTTTATCTGCTGGTTTGATGGTGATGTTGTGGTTGTTTCGCAATATAGTAATAAATCTTGTATAGTCACTGAAGCTACCTGTGAGGGCCTGTTATATAATACTTTATATATATATATATATATATATATATACAAATATAGCTGTATGCTCATCTGCATGTCTTAGGCAGGTCTGCAACCCCTCCTTTCCCCATCATCACCCAGCATACAGCACTTCCACTGCAGCAAGGGATTCTGGGAAATGACATGCAAATGAGCACACAGTGTCACTTTTTGCCTCAAAAAACATTTTTAACATGGTTTCCTATAGGCTTAAGCTTGCTGCATGGTCACAGCTTTGAGCACAGCCAGGGTTAAGGTGCATACGCAGAAAACCACCCACAGACAGCTGTTTCGACCTTGATGGGTCTTATCAGTGTGGGGTTGATTTTAACTGGGTATGCATGAGAGGCTATGGATAGGCTATACCATAATACTGAGTTAAGTTATGGTGAGTAAAAAAAGTGACAAAAACCCTCCACAGGAAAGCAAATATGCAAATACAACTGTATGCTCATCTGCCTGTCTTAGGCAGGTCTGCAACCCCGCCTTTCCCCATCATCACCCAACATACAGCACTTCCACTGCAGCAAGGCATTTCCCAGAATCCCTTGCTGCAGTGGAAGTGCTGTATGCTGGGTGATGATGGGGAAAGGCGGGGTTGCAGACCTGCCTAAGACAGGCAGATGAGCATACAGTTGTATTTGCATATTTGCTTTCCTGTGGAGGGTTTTTGTCACTTTTTTTACTCACCATAACTTAACTCAGTATTATGGTGTATGTATATATATATATATATATATATATATATATATATATATATATATATATATATATATATATATATATATATTATATATATATATATATATAGTGAAAAAGAAGGGTCAAAAAGGTGCACTCAAACAATATATATTGAAAAATTAGAAAAATGTACTTTATTTAGCAATGAGTAATAAAAAAACACACAAGACAGACCCAAACAAATACCACATAGTAAATTGCTGTGCGTAAATACTGTGATAAATTCTACACCAAATCACATGAGGGTCTGGTAAAACCCAAAACATAAAGGTTCAAATTTAGCATGGCAGAACCAGGGGAAAATAATTATTCCCCCAGTAATGCAGATGAGATCGGCCGATCTAAGAAAAAATTATTAAACAAACCAGACCACATGAAAAAATGGTTTTACCTCAAATACCTGCTAATGAAGCAGCAAAAAGAGAAATATCTACTTTAAATACTGCATAGAATGACATGAACATGACAGGCATGGTAAATAGGTGTAATAATGAGCATAATAAAACACACAGCATAAATACCTAACTGGCTGAGAAAAGAATCATATAATGTAAACAAAGCCACTCAGGTAAACATACAAATGACCCTACAATGTGCTGCAAACAGAATAAATAGACTGATGCCAGTGCTATGCTGTACACATGAAATGAACAGCAAAGGGAGGGAGTCCAAATGATGTACTAGTAGTACTCATAGTAAGTCCCCAAATGATGAAATCATGCTGAGGATAAGCAGGGGTCAGGGTTAAGCAACCCAGGGACAAAGCGCACTGCCAATTAATATTGAACAGGGCAGTAGGGGAATCCCACAATACAGACCAGCATCCCTGGTTCGGGCATCAGCGGTGTCACCGAGAAAGATCTTGAAAGTTTGCAATGCAGCATACGGGTCAGGAGGAGGTAGGGGTGCTGTCATAGCTCTGCTCGACGGCCGTTTCGCCAAAAAGGCTTCTATTTATTCTGTTTGCAGCACATTGCAGGGTCATTTGCATGTTTACCTGAGTGGCTTTGTTTACATTATATGATTCTTTTCTCAGCCAGTTAGGTATTTATGCTGTGTGTTTTATTATGCTCATTATTACACCTATTTACCATGCCTGTCATGTTCATGTCATTCTATGCAGTATTTAAAGTAGATATTTCTCTTTTTGCTGCTTCATTAGCAGGTATTTGAGGTAAAACCATTTTTTCATGTGGTCTGGTTTGTTTAATAATTTTTTCTTAGATCGGCCGATCTCATCTGCATTACTGGGGGAATAATTATTTTCCCCTGGTTCTGCCATGCTAAATTTGAGCCTTTATGTTTTGGGTTTTACCAGACCCTCATGTGATTTGGTGTAGAATTTATCACAGTATTTACGCACAGCAATTTACTATGTGGTATTTGTTTGGGTCTGTCTTGTGTGTTTTTTTTATTACTCATTGCTAAATAAAGTACATTTTTTCTCATTTTTCAATATATATTGTTTGAGTGCACCTTTTTGACCCTTCTTTTTCTCTTTTTTTACCATACAATTCTTGTGGGTCGGTAGCACCACCAGAGGGTAACTATTTACCCTGATCACTGGTTATCCTAACAATTAGACCATATTGGGGTGATTTGATTGCGGCACCTATTTTGTGTTTAATATATATATATCCTCATCCGGCACTACTGCACAGAAGGTGTATGTACATGTACATACATACATACATACATACATACATACATACACCTTCTGTGCAGTAGTGCCGGATGAGGCAATTGCACTTTATAGAATAAGGGACATAGGGGCCTATTCATTAAACTCAGTGCATTGGTAAGCGACTTTGCATTGTTTTACCGCACTATAAAACATGCAAAAAATGCAAGATCACACTACTTGTTTTGTTTTTTTCTAAGTCCTATCGCACTGACACTGTTTGTTTAAACGTCGGAGAGCTGCACGGAGACGCTGCGTTTCCATGCACGGCTCTGGCAGGCAATTGTGCAGTTTCAATATTAATTTTAATAATAGCGCGCGGGAGCAGGGGGTCTACTGACCTGTACCGCATTGATTTCAGCCTCGGGGACCCCTTGCTTCCCGAGATACAGGCCCCATTACGTGGTGCCGGTATCCCCACCACTTTTAAATCCTCCATGTCACGACCCACGTGAACGTGGGATTTAAATACTGCAGGAGAAACTGGCACCCGATACCAGGGCTTGTAACTCGGGCAGTAGGGGGTCCCTGAGGCTGAAATTAATGCGGTTGAGCTCAGGAGACCTCCTGCTCCCGCACACTATAATTTAAAAAAAGAAACTTCATTACCGTAGTGGCTAGCCTCTAAGATAATGAAGCTGCTTTAATGTGAATTTTATTCATTGTGTACAAGAGCAGTGGGTCGCCTGAGCAGAACCCCATTAATTTCAGCCTTGGGATCCTCTGCTTTCCGAGTTACAGGCCCCGGTATGGGGTGCCGGTATCTCCTGTACATTTAAATCTCCCGGTCACGTGACGCAGAAGATGTAAACATTGCGGGGATACTGGCAGCCCATACCTGTAGCACGGGAAGCAGGGGTCCCCCCGAGTGAGAAATGAATGCGGTTCAGCTCAGGAGACCCCCTGCTCCTGTACACTATTAATATAAATCACATTAAAGCAGTTTCATTACCTTAGCGGCTAGCTGCTAAGGCAATGAAGGGATTAAAGCACAGTAGCTGGTTTATTGGGGGTAGAGGGTGTGCGTGAAGGAGGTACTTGGCCCAGGGTGAGTGGTTACGTTGCGGGAGGAGTTAACCCCTTTATTACCATAGCAGTGGTAACCGCTATGATAATGATGGGGTTAACCCCTCCCGCAGCCCTAACCACCCCTGGGCCAAGTACCCCCTTCACTCACCCCCTCTACCCCAATACACATTAAAATACCTGCAACCTACCAATGAACAACCCACCCCCTGTATACCCCCAACAACCACCCCTCTCCGCCCCCAACACATACAGTACAGTAATGGGCAAAATTACAATTATCCATCCCTCCCTTTAAGATGACGTCACATCCTTTGGAGAAAAAAAATGGAAGCTTTCACATGGTACTACAACCAATCAGATTGGGGGTGTACCATGTGATACCTCACATGGTATATCTCACAATCCGATTGGTTGGAGTAACATGTGATGGCAGCCTTTTTTTTTTGTGACATCATCTTAAAGGGAGGGAAGCATAGCCTTCCTGATTGGTTGGCTTCCCTCCCTTTTGTTGACGTCACATCCTTTAAAAAAAAAAAAAGAAGCTGTCACATGGTACAGCAGCCAATCGGATTGGGGGTGTACCATTTGACACTCAAATGTGACGTCAAAAGGCCTTATATAAGGCCCGTCCCGTCTCATTTGATGCCAAGAAGTCGATGTGACAATATCCGCCCCATTGGATTACAAGGAAGAAGACAGAAGAAAAGAAAGAAGAAAAGAATGAAGAACTTACCTGGGAGACGTCTCTTCAATCAAGATATGACCACGGACTTATGTGCATTGGCTGTTTGAGGATCATGGTTGTATTGATTTTCATTGTATTGCACTGTAATGTTTTTTTGAATTGGGAAAAGCGCTGTTAGCTAGCTATGGTTAATAGCTTTTACCCATTCCTGTGTGGTGTTGTTGTACAGGGGGTGGGTGAAGGTGGTAGTTACCCCAGGGTGGTGTTTAGGCCTTGTGGTAGGGTAGCGCAAGGGGTTAACCCCTTCATTACCTTAGTTGTTCTAACCGCTAAGGTAATGAAGGGGTTAACTTCTACTGCCACCCTCCAGTAAGGCATAAACACCCACCCTGGGGTAACTGCAAGCTTCACCCACCCCCTGTACCAACAACTATGCAGTTCCTGTATGCAGTGACTGCTATTTAACCCGTTCATTACCTTAGCGGTTAGCCGCTAAGGCAGTGATTCCCAACCTTTTTTATTTGGAGGAACCCCTGAAGTACTTCGTAAAAAATTTCGGGGTACCCCTATCTGGATGACATATTCAACAGGGGTAAACCACAAAATAGATGTAAAGAAGTAGGGTTTATAAATAATAATTAATTCATACTTTTGAATAAACAATGTGTATCTATTTTGTAATGATTTTGGTTTAATATAATTGTTTTTTTTATAAAGTCGTTAACGAAAAAACATAATAATAACTAATATGCAGGGCCGCTCTGCATCTCCTGATGACGTAACTTCCGGCTTCTCCTGGCTACGGGGTCCTCGCTGTGCCACAATCACCTTCCTACGCGTTAAAATCTTAATTATTTTTTTTACTCAATTACTCGCAAGCTTTTTCAAATTCTAGCGCAGGCCTGCACAACGTGAAGTAAGAAGGGCCGAACTGCTTCAAGGAAAAATTATTCGGACCGCACAGGTAAAATCATCATATATCTCCCCCAACACCCCTCATCATCATCATTCTCATATCTCCCCCAGCACCCCTCATCATCATCATCCTCATATACCCACCCAAAGCACACATTATCATCATCCTCATATACCCACCCCCAGCACCCCTCATCCTCATATACCCACCCCCAGCACCCCTCATCATCATCCTCATATACCCACCCCCAGCACCCCTCATCATCATCCTCACATACCCACCCCCAGCACCCCTCATCATCATCCTCACATACCCACCCCCAGAAACCCTCATTATCATCCTCACATACCCACCACCAGCACCCCTCATCATCATCATCATCATCCTCACATACCCACCCTCAGCACCCCTCATCCTCATATACCCACCCCCAGCACCCCTCAACATCGTCCTCATATACCCACCCCCAGCACCCCTCATCCTCATATGCCCACACCCCCTGCTTCTCACAACACCCCCCTGCATCTCACATCACCCCCCCCCCTGCATCTCACATCACCTCCCCCCTGTATCTCATATCACTCCCCTCTGTATCTCATATCACTCCCCCCACTGTATCTCACATTTCCCTCCCCCCATATGCCTACCTCAGGCGGCAGGCATATGTGGCGGCCGCGGAACCCTGGTTGGGAATCACTGCGCTAAGGTAATGAAACTGGCTGGGGACCCCCGGAGACCTGCGGGTCCCCGGGAATCCCTGGGGAGTCACAGAACCCTCCAGAGATGCGGGGACCCCTGGAATCCGCAGGTACCCCCGATCTCCGGGGGTACCTGTGGGTCTCCGGGAGGTCCCCGACAGCCTCTAATATCAATTTTGTGCAATATAACTAAAAGAAACTGCTTTTATCCATTTTCCAATACCTTTAGCACCAGCCTGTAGCTGGGCAGAGTGTCACAGTACTATAAAAAGCCGTTTATCTGAGCTTTTTGAATAGCAACACGGGCAATATCGTACTATAAGGGCATTTATAGTGCTATAAGCCACTTGTCGAGGTTTAGTGAATAGCCCCATAAAGTCTTAAACTTTTTTCAGTGTATGAGAACACTTTTTTTACCATTTAAAATAATTAAAATAATGATCTGACATTCTGTATAACTGTTAAAGTATTAGCGTGGTTAGAAAGCATTTTTATGTGTGTGTATATACTTAGCAAAGATATGCAAACAGAACAATGTACAGTACACATGAAGAAGAAACCAATCATGTTTTGAAAGATCTGTACACTATAATTTCATCTATGGAGAACTCTAATTTTGGTCCTGTAATAGGTATCACAACCTACAATCAATCTATAATATGAACAGGAATATGTATTTTATTTGTTCATTGTGTGTTATTTGTGGGATTATTTCATGAAAAGTCAGAGAGCACAAACAGTTGGAATAACAAAAAGGTGCTTCTACTGGCAGAGTATGGTATAGTGCTCCTGCTTCAGAGACATTCTGTAATGAGAATATATGAGTGAATATAAATTGCAAATATGCACTAGGGAAATTAATGCTCAATGATGAAGTAAGCACTCACAACAGGATGATTCCAAAGTAAAATGGGCATGAAAGCTGGAAATAACGTCATGCTGCATTATTCCTCATAGAAAAACACAAAAATAACATAGTATAGCATCGTTTACTGAACGGGTTATTGTACAGGGGTAGGGAAAGGGAAACAACTCACACTTTCCCAAGTACAATTGCACAGCAAGTGTAATACGGGTACACAGTACCCACTCTAGACAGTCTGAATAAACAGCTAGTCTTTAATCCGTCAGTGTGATTGCTCTGCTCCTTCTTGTTGATATGATTACTTCTGCACCCGAGTCATCAGCATAGGAGTCCAGATTGGTTCTCAGCCCTTGTGGTACTGTGTCCTCGGATGGTCAACTCCCAACGCGTTTCGCCTGTCAATAACAATTGGCTTCCTTCTGAGGAAGCCAATATGTTTTTTCATAATTTGCCACAACTGTTCTAGAGACCGTCCTTGGGTGCTGCATTGAGTAGCGGAGCACTTGATTATTATTATATTCATCACTTAGTGTTAATAATAATAACAATAGCATGTTCTTGTATAGCGCTGCTAGTTTTACGTAGACATTTTGGTAGACATGACAGAGACATTTTGCAGGCTCAGGTCCCTGCCCCGTGGGGCTTAGAATCTATTTTTTGGTGCCCGAGGCAGAGGATGATAAAGTGACTTGCCCAAGGTCACATGAAGCCGACAGCGGGAATTGAACCAGGTTCCCCTGCTTCAAACTCAGTGTCGTTACTCACTGAGCCACTCCTCCCATTTAGTGTTAGTTTTGTTTGCACTTTATATTGTTCTAATTGCTATGAAGGAATGATTGCCAGATTTTAGGTTTGTCTGTGTGGGTTGGGAAATGAGTTGGGTTAAACTTAGTGAGTTGTTTCTGGATTTTGTTGTTTTTAGGGTCTAGCTAATCAAGGTTGATATCTCCAAGAACTAACAGCTCGCTCTTCACATTGAGAGAGGCATTTGTGCTAAGAAAGTGGGTGATATCAACCAGGGATTGTAGTGGGGCATTAGATGAAAGCTGATCTGGCTACTCCTTTTTGTTTGCTAAACAGGAGTTTACACAGAAAGAGGCCCCATCTCTTCCCCATATCTGTATTATCCCTTTTACAGGGACAGGGTGGAGTAGAGGTGGAGTAAAAATTCTGACACGCATTCCCGTATTCAGAGGTTCCAATGAAAAGAAAATGCTTATTTGCTTTAAATACAATTGCATTTGTTTAAGAAAGACAATTATAGGGTTTAGATGTTTTTAAAATGTTGTTTTTTTGTTAACAGAAAGTTATTGGATCTGTAATTATATTAGTCTAGATGTTTCTACTTTTATCTGTACTTTCCTTCTTTCCAGAAAGGTGCACTGCTACTGCTCTGAAGATACCGTCCCTCTTACAGACAAATGAACCATTGCCATAAGACTACTGCCATTGTCCCACAGCTAAACGACCATGGCGAAGTGTCCCATTCTCCTGTTCTTCTGCCATAAGACCCCTTCTGGTGGTGGAAGGCACCTTATAGCCCATTAACCTGGATAGGCTGTTAGGGGTTTTCCATTACAAGAAGGTGCTGTGTGATTGAAGACTGCTTAATAAACATGTGCGCTAAATCTGTGTGATTTATGCCTTTCTCCCAAAACTACCAGATACCAAATGATGATTATTAAGTGATAGAAAGTAGAGATAATGTGCCTGACTTAAAATAAGTTATTACACAATGGGAACAGCTATTTGGGACATATGTTAGAAAGATGTATACAACATTTATGCTTGGAAAGCAGGCAGGTAAAGAGCATTCATAAAATAAAACTGGTCGTTATTTTTTTTAGCTTACCTGGGGGGGGGGGGCGGTGCGGGTGAGAGGGGAGGAGGAGCTGGTCTGTGATGCCCCAGCTTCCGATCTACAATCAGGTTTGTCCACAGGGCAAGAATACTGGCCCAGTCGACACAAAATGATTCCGGGGTCAGGGCTCCCTCCGGGGGCTACAACAAAATTGCAACATCATCAGGAGATGACTGCTCAAGTAAACTAGAAATATCCGAGGGTCCTTAGAGATTAAGGGACCATGGATCAGCTCAGAAGGACCTCCCGGTTCAGGTGTGGGGGGGAAAGTATTTTTTCTATTGATTACTGCTTTAATCACTTATATTTTTTACATTTTCAGTGTTAGTTTGCCAACATGTTAAGCTGCATTTAGGAGACGTTTGAATTCCTTTACATTTTCCCTTTCATGTTCAGTTGGGTCTACAATACCATACCTTCCTGTCCCTTTCTTCTATTAGGTCTTCTGACAGGAGCATCAGGTAAGGGCGGGATGAATACTTGATCTATATGGACTGTCACTTCAATTGCCAAAGTAAAATGTTTGCCCAGAGGATTATTAAACTGGTTAAAAAAAAATTGATAGTATGTTCACAAAATGTTTTTGCTACTGAGTCCCTTTAAACTGGTTCTACGCTACACTAGAAAGTCATAATTTAGCCACAAATTCTATTCTATGCAACTAAAATACCAGTGAAACAAGCTTTAAAAAAAAAAAAACAGATTGAATGTAATAATTATGAACCTGGCACATTGTAATTTCTAGCCAAGTACACGTGGAAAAACACAGTAATTTACATCAGATTTGTCTAAGATTTATATTTTTGTGCAAAACTGTTTTTCCCACCCGAGGAATATAAAGTATATTGGTATATAACCAGTATGGAAAGAATTGCTTACATACAGTACATATGATTCTTGATAGCTCTCTAATACAAGAAGTCATTAATAATTGGACATCTCTCCAAAGCACATACAGGCATACCCCGCATTAACGTACGCAATGGGACTGAGCATGTATGTAAAGTGAAAATGTACTTAAAGTGAAGCACTACCTTTTTCCCACTTATTGATGCATGTACTGTACTGCAATTGTCATATACGTGCATAACTGCTGTAAATAACGCATGTGTAACAGGCTCTATAGTCTCCCCGCTTGTGCACAGCTTCGGTGCAGGTAGGGAGCCAGTATTGCTGTTCAGAACGTGCTGACAGGCGCATGCGTGAGCTGCCGTTTGCCTATTGAGCGAAATGTACTTACTCGCGAGTGTACTTAAAGTGAGTGTCCTTAAAGCGGGGTATGCCTGTACAAAACCATAGGATAAAAGTTTATATCAGTTTAGACTCAAATATTGCACGAAAACCCTCACAACTCATGAGCTGTTCTCATCAGCCACTGAAAATACTAATTAGAGAATCTGTTATGAAACGTATAACAGCTCAACAGTGGCCATATTTACTAGGTGGTGCTATTTGAGAAGAAGCCTTCTGGCAGCAGAAGACTCCTTACAGCCCATTTACTAGAATAAAGTGTTTTCCAGTTTGACAACTAATGGATTAGCAAAATTTAGCAAATATGGGCCGAAATGTAGTGCCACAGATTATATTTAGGTCATATTTATTCGGTGCAGAAATGTTTTGAAACCATTACATTTCATATCACGGGACGCACGGCTGTGGATTCATCAAGTCTTTTGGAAGCACAGGACTAGAAGAGTTCTTTGGACACTTACTCCAATTGGACTTTAAAGAGACATACACATGGACTTATAAGGCGCCGGTTCTTATTGTTTAATTTGTAACCTTGTTCGGTAAGATTTGTTGCGAGGCAGCCTAGCCTATATATGAGGTATTCTAGTTTTCCTAATTAGGTCACACATTAATCACATAGCATTTCCTTAACATTAGCGCTTTCCAACACCCCCCCTCCCTTTTTTTCACAATACATTTCATATGCAACTTGAGGTGAATATAATGAAAGTTGGGGATTCATAGAGAGCGATGGGTGGACCAGAAGGAAATGGAATGAGTAAGGATACTCCTGCCTCTCTAAGTTCTCTGAAATGTCTTTTGTAACTTTTGTTTCATATTTTTAGCATATGTTTTCAAATGTAGGGTCAAAAGTCAAACTCAGAATGATAGTGTGGGTCTCTGCATTGCATAGCTGAAGAATGCTAGGAGGTTAAAACATGCATGACTGCTGAGCATGTGCACAAATGTTACTGTAAGACTTTTACAGGCTTTGCGTATATCAGTCATCTTCGGTCTAAATTTCCCATTGTCTACAATTGTCTGCTTTGGCTGAGACAGAATAAGACCCTTAGAATTGACCTTGGATTGCAGTTTCACTCAGCACATGATTAAACCATGGTGTATGTGTAGTTACTGCAGTATGTCCAACAATTTGCAGCAAAGTATTGAGATCTTAGCATCCTTCCGTACTGAAAAAAATGCACTTCATAAAGGACTTCATAACATATCTGAACCCAACTCATGCTCTCCACTTTATTAAATCAGTAGTAACATCTAATCCAACATCACCTTGTGTCCCGCTCTCACCAATTCCAGCAGATCTGCCAGCTATGATCCCACTGTATCTGTGTTGAAGTAATCCATGCTGTCTTGTATGTTCCTGCTTTGCCTCCCCAGGACTGTGCTGCTGCCCTGATTGTCTCTACGAGGTGCATTCTGCCCTGTAGCAGACTTGTGCCTCAGATTGACATGTTATATTGTGATCATGGAGGCTCAAGGTTCTACAGCAGAGGTAGTAACATCATTCAGAATCACACTGCTCATAATAATTGAGCTCTCAATATCCCACAACCCCTTTATTCTTCACCTTGACCACATACTTCAGATTTCCAAAGGGGTTAGATCTAGCAAAACATTTTTTTTTTTTAGAAGGGCCACAAGTGTATTATAATGTAATCTTGGATACATTTAAAGACGTCAAAATGATTATACTTTAATAATTTGCAAGCATTTATAACACGTGTACCATCTATTATGTTACATTAGCTTACAAGTGAGTTTAAGTGTGTAAAAATTGCTGTCCGAACAAGAACAATGAAACTAGCCTAAGCATACAGTCCAAGGGCAACTCCAAAGTCATTCTCACAGAAAGAACTTGGCCCGCGTACCACCAGCTGAAGAGCGCTGGCATACTTCATTGCAAAGTCTTCCACTAGTTCTCCCTATTAGAGCAGTCATGTAAAATCATTGCCTGTGAGAACTCTTAAAGGCGCAATCCAAGCAGTCTTTTAAAAAAATGTTTTAACATAGGTTTAAAGCATGGGGTCTTCAGCATTGAACCCCATTAAGTTCAGCTCCGGTGACCTCGTTTACAGAGGTACTTACCTCGGAAGGGGGTTTCGGCATCTCCTGCTTTTTAAAGCTCCAGCGTCACGTGGGCCAAAAGCAAGCCACACCAGATGACGACACAGCTTCGTATTAGCCCGCAGGAACACGCGAACGATGAAAATCCGCCATTATATGAACCCCAGCTAGTGAGCCGGTACGGCTACCAGCAGCCCCTATGGAGGCACGTATCTCCGGAAGCAGGGCATCCACAGAGCTGAAATTATGGGGTTCAGCTCCAGAGACTCCCTGCTTCAAACCTATTACAAAATAAATAAATAAAAAGAAACCCACTTGGATTGCCATCCTTGTGATTTGGTAAACTCAGTGCTGATCGGCCAACTATGAAAGTGTTGTTGCGTTTTGTCCTCATTTAGATACAAACTTCTAACTAGCTACTGAGAAAAGTAGTATTAATCATATATTTCATGATACTTGTTATTGCGCCATCACCTGCTGGATTTCATTTCAAATTTGTAAAGCTACTAAACATATCTTATATTATAAAACAAATGGTTTTTTTTTTTTGTGTTTTTTTTAAACATTATACCACTTAGTGCTTTTTCTTTTTTGAAATCTAACCTATGCCGACTTATAAATGGGCTTTAAATTGCACATTATTAACTTAATTAGTTTATATGTTCTTTAAAAAAAATTCAAAATAAATGATGAGTCTCAAAACATTTCATTCCAATGCTGTATCCCGCTGAATGCCAGCAAATTACATGGCAACAGCAAAACCAGTTCATATAATATTGAAGATTTTCTGTTTGCCAGCTGATGCAGACAAAGCCAGAGCTGGGGCTCAAGACATCTTTCAAAATTTTCCAGACAAACATTTATGAATGGCGGTCGTGACAGTTTTGTTGCTAATTGTTCAGAAAAGACCTGTTTTGTGTGGTGTGTTTCCATGAGCTGAAAAAGCATCATCATTAGCCGGCAATCTAAAAGGGAGGAATAAAAATGTGCTTCCCAGAAACTGGCAGACTAAACACACACACACACACACACACACACACACACACACACACACACACACACACACACACACACACACACACACACACACACACACACACACACACACACACACACACACACACACACACACACACACACACACACACACACACACACACACACACACACACACACACACACACTCTGTTTGTGAGGAAAAGAAAAAGGAACCCCCTCCGGGTACATTATTCTATTGATTTAAAAACATTGAAATCTTCTTTGTTAACTAGTTTTCAGTAGAAATTTCATAATCGCTGTGCAAATCTATTACATCTGTACCCCCTTCAAGCTGTTCTATACACAAACACTTTATTTCCCAGCTGAAAAACTTATTTTAATGAGGGGGGTGGGAGAAAAAATAAAATAAAAAATGAGCTGTCATACATAAAAACTGTCAGCTATTTCGACTAAAGTTCAAGACTAAGTATACATACTTTTTATCAGGAACTTTTTACATACATACATACATACATGCGTACATGCATACATACATACATAAAATAATAATCTCATGAAAAAGGGTATTTTGTTAAACCCTTTGGCCAAAGCATTTGTAAGCCTGCATGCCATGACAAGGCATACCCGTATGCAGGAACCTACACTATATATATATATATATATATATATATATATATATATATATATATATATAGTGTAGGTTCCTGCATACGGGTATGCCTTGTCATGGCATGCAGGCTTACAAATGCTTTATATATATATGGACTGGTGAAAAAAGTGTGAAAGCCCTGAAAGGGTTAAATAAAGCATGAGCTTATGTGAGTAGTGCAATTAAAAGCGGACTAAAGCCAGTATCATAGTTGCCTTACTATAGAGGCAAGCTGGGTGCACAATTTCCCTGGTGTGAATATAATAAAACGTACACATATTTCTCTCTGTCCGCCTATGATACTAGCTTTAGCCAGATTTTAATTACACTACTCACATAAGAATGATTCTCAAGAAATCCAGGGGGAGCATATGGGAGAGAAGAGAAACAGCGACACAGGCAATATAAATGTAGACGTAGGAACACACTGGGAGTTAATAGATAATGATCGAGACTCCTGACGAAGCCACTAACAGTATCCACTGGGCGAAACGCGTAGAGTGGAGGAATTTTGGCTACACAGACGATCCGTATCCAGAACTGCCTGCAGTGTGACGTCACCATTGCGCCTGAGCTGACTGTGACTGTGCCGAGATGCTGAGACGGAGGGAAGTTACACTCTCCATAGAGAACTCCCCAGCTTATCTAAAGTTCCGGCTGAGAATACAAAGGACGGGGGACATTCGCAGTTGATGTGGGGGACCCTACACATTGCGGAAGGCGGTGAGAGATATCGTGATCGATCCTGTAGTTCACTATTATGTGATACATGCCTATTTTATTGGCACTATTGTAAGTGCGTTTTTTATATTTTACTATAAAGTGTTCATTTATTTTATTGATCTGTGCTATGTAGTTCTTCTTATCTCTCCTCATACTGTTGGAGCACTCATCTATCTCTGTGATATCGGAGGGAATGAGTTTATCTATATCTCGTGGGAATTATTCCCTCAACGCCCATTGAATACCTTTATCCTGTGAGTAGCCTGGACATAGAGCCCAAATCATTATCTATTAACTCCCAGTGTGTTCCTACGTCTATATTTATATTGCCTGTGTCGCTGTTTTTCTTCTCTCCCATATGCTCCCCCTGGATTTCTTGAGAACCCTTCTTACGTTCTGGAACCCATGAAGACAGGTCCCACCGGAGGGTTTGAGCTGGGATTTCAGATATATATATATCACTTATTTACTCACGTTTATCACGTATAATTGTTTAAATATATATATATATATATATATTATTTTTCATTATTGAGGTTTACGCGCCTATAATATCACTGTCACGTACTCACTACTCACATAAGCTCATGTTTTATTTAACCCCTTCAGGGCTTTCACACTTTTTTCACCAGTCCATGGGACAACTATTACATAAATATAGTGTAGGTTCCTGCATACGGTTATGCCTTGAGTGGCATGCAGGTTTATAAATGCTTTGACCAAGGGGTTTAACAAAATACCCTTTTTCATGAGATTATTATTTTATCTTAGCCTAATTGGTAGGAGGAAAAAAGGGGGAAGGACCCCCAAGCTGATGCTACCAATACTGCGGTGTCCACATTTGAAATAAATATAATATCATAAACCGGTGTGCATAAGTAATAAACTGGTGGTCCGTGTGCTTCAGCCAAGTGTGTGTGAAGCTGGACTCCGTCGGGGTAGCCCTCAAGCCGGCTCGCTAGTTCTTACCCCCAAATGAACAGGATCCAGAAGGCACTGCCTCTCCTTCCTCTAACTGCGGGGATGGCAACTCGGGATGCGATGCCAGCTGGTGATGGCAGAGACCTGTATAGACAGAGCCTCCTGCTCCTTCACCGGGTGCCTGCGTGTCCTCCCGCGTTGTTGCTGTTAGGTTCCGTACAGGGGGTGGCGGCTGATGGGAGACCGGCAGACTATCCGCACCTCCACGATGGTCGTCTCCGTCAGATGTCTTCCTCTCGCGGTGTCCACGTATGTAGATGGAGCCCCGTCCTCACACTGGCTACGCCGGGTCCACTAAGCAGCTGTGGAGGACATCCTCACGATGGAACTGCTGCTGTGAGTGTGCATGAACCGGATAGGCGTGCTTCAATACCGATGAAGTGATGAAAGGTAAAAGGGATGAAAAGTAGAGCACTGCAAAAGGCAAAGGGCTGGAGGCAAAAAAAATGACTATTTATTGGGCCCAATAAATAGTCATTTTTTTGCCTCCAGCCCTTTGCCTTTTGCAGTGCTCTACTTTTCATCCCTTTTACCTAATTGGTAGGAGCGCAGGAATCATTCTTTTTGTTTTTCTATATGTAAGGCCTATCTTTTTACCTGCAGCAAACTTCTATAAGGAGTAGCGCGGTATTATGTAGTTTCTCATACATACCTTTGCTAATCCTTAAAATGTATTTAAAAGGACATTTAAGGCTACATGGTTACTGTTGTAAACTTGTTAGCGAAAGTTTGTTGATCACCAAAGTGATACAAATGCATCCCCCAGCTACATTAGTATGCAACTGAGTAAGAGCAATATTAATTATTATTCATAAAACACTTGATGAAACAAGTACTTCTATTTTTTTGCATTTATTTCTAATTATCTTACCAATATTATGTACAAAGAAAAAAGTCTGTGAGCATTTAGACGTCAATAAAACAGGATTAATTATGCAACAGGAAGAAATTCAGTATACATATTATATTCAAAAGACCGTAGTCGACCAGCTCCAATGCCATAACCCGAGCCCGCACTCCAGTCACAGCACTTAGAAATGACTTCAGGTATTTAAATGAAAGGTATTCAGTTACCAGGGATTATTGGATGACGGGTGAACTGAATGCTCCCCATTAGGACACAGAGCATTAGCACAGGGTGTGTCCAGGATCCTGCCCGTATGTTTCCTGAAGATAGGAAGCTGAACATACTATTTCAGTGGTTCTCAACCTTTTTTCTGAACAGGGACACCCCTGCTCATCAGACCTCAAACACCCTACTCATCCTTTAATTCAACACTCCATTCCCCCCCCCCCCTGTATCTCACCCTCTTTTTCAGTCTCACACTCCACATTTATCACCTTGTCTTCCTCACACTACATATCTTCCCTCTACCCACACAAAGCACTCACCACTAGCCTATCCCCACACAAAGCACTCACCTCCACTCCATCCCCACACAAAGCACTCACCTCCACTCCATCCCCACACAGAGCCATAACTACAGCCCCTTTTCCAACACACTTAAACCATGTCATCTACTCGGCGAGCATATCCAGACCTGTCTGTAGATGGAGAGGCCGCTTTCTCTACTTTGTGGCGGTCAGAGAGACGTATCACAGCCTGACTCCAGGTAGTGCGGGGGATGTACCCCGAGCAGCCTGCAGTTTCTCCTTGGTTCCGCTGCAGCCCAGTTGAAAAACGTTGCTCTAATTTGTAGAAGCCCAAATCTGTAAAGAACCTAAAACAATATGAAGCTTCATTTGTAATTTGGACTTACTGGCGCTTCTCTCCCTCTGCTTTAGGATTCAAAGTAACTATGCCCCCAAGGCAATGATAACAAAAAATAATTTAAATCAAACCAGTTTGACATTTCTAGGACCAAAGTGCCCCTAACGGCAATGACCTGTTTAAAGGTGTAAGGCCCATATGTACCAAATGGTATTATACCATTAGACCTCTTGCACGACTGGACCCTTTACATTCATTTCTGGTGCTAGAAGATGCCTTCTGCAATAGCACAGCGTGGTAAACATGGGCCATCGATTTTTTTAAAGACAGATCCGACACGTTCAGATCATTTAAATGTGATTGTTAGACTTGGAGATTAATACACTCAGTTTTAGCTGCATTACATCCGGTACTGCACTTTAAGTCTATTAAAAATCTGTTTGAGTGCTTACTTCATATTAGATCGGTTGATCATTTATCTATATCCTAATTATGTGCATTCGAAGGATTATGTTGCACTGCGATTGTACTCTACTTGAGGTTTTTTAATCCTGGCCATTATTGTCACTTCCTGTTCACCTGTGTTTGGTGCCAAATTTGGCTTTAAATGTGTGCTTCGTTCTGTCATTTTCCCCTGAGGAAAGGTCCATGTTGGACCACAAAAAGATTTTTCTCCCTTGTTCCAAAAATATTTATTCATTTAGAACAAAAAACTTTACTCAGATCAGTTTTTAGAATTACATTGCTGGAAGAGATCCAGCTTCTATTGATATTTTTGACACATTAAAGAGGCAGTCCCTGCTAGGACCAAAGTGTCCTAAGGGCAATTACATGTGTAAAAGGTTTAATGCCCATATGTACTACGTGGTATTGTACCATTACACCTCTCGCGTGACTGGGCACCTTACGGCTCATTTCATTCAGTTGCCAGAAAGGGCCTTCCCGAATAGCACCGCTTGATAAACATGGGCCTTAACCTGGTTGATGGATGATCGAAAACATTTTTAGAGACCGGATACCTAAAATTATTATTTTTAAGATACATTTTGTAAGTTAGTTTGTAAACGTGTATTTTGAGCGTGCAACACGAATTTGTCTCCTATGCCCAGATACAGAGAGAATTGTTGAGCGAGTTGAAATCACATTATACCGTAACTTGCATCTTCAATGCTCAACATATTATACCCGTTCGAGTAAAATAAGTAGACAGACATGGCCTGCAAGTGATAAATTATGTTTCAGTGGCGTTGAGCAGTAGCGAGTGATGCTATATAACCCAATCTACAGCCAATATATTTGTAGATTTTCTTTTCTGTTTCATTTGACCTAGAATTCTTATGTTTGTTTATTACAAAACAGAAAACAAAAAGTGCATCACAGGATTATTGTGTGTCAACCTCAAATGAGAAGTAACTTGGAAGGGCAGAAATATAGGTGCCAGACACATTCTTGTTCTTTCATAGGACGTGATTTCTGATTGAATGAGCGAACACAGGAGGCCAGGGTTTTAGTCTCTGGCAGTGTTTTTCAACAGGGCTTCCTAGGAACAGTCTGGTTCCCAGAACATCCCAAAAGGGTTCCCTGCAATTTTCAGGTCATTTGAAAATTGTACCAAATACAGAAGAATTTACAGTGCATCATATCTCAGATCCACTATTAGAGAGGGTTGGGGTTCACAATAGAATTAAGGGGTTGCTTAACAAAACAAAAAAAAAGTAAGAAGATTGACCACCACTGGGATATGGATTCATAACACTGCACCTTTTTCATGTCTGAGCTTTATTAAACTTGTTGTACGGTTTATCCTACAGGCGTTCAAAAGAAGGGGGTCAAAATCAGACCACTGTTAAATCCATTGCATAAACAAATGTGTTGCATCTTTAAATCAAACAGAAACCTTCTACGTCAAATCATCAGTTTCCTCATTAACAAAATATATATATTTCAGAGAATTCCGATATTTTACAACTAAATAGTTAAGGTTTTTTTTATTTTTTTATTTAAACAAACAATTAAAAAAGTTTGCAATGTATATCGCAATGTATATTTATATGTAATATACCTGCAGAAAGAACAAGATTATGAATAAATGTCAAAACGGAATATCTTACGAGTACTAGACTACAAAACACAAATATTGGGAAAGGTAACTAAAGTTATAACAGTTGGATTTACCATCTTAAAAGGGGCACCACAACATGTTTACCCTTTCACTGCCAGAGGTACGTGGAACGCATTGACGAGCAAGAAGTCGCAGGCAGTGAAAGGGTTAAATAAATAACCCAAACCGCAACAGTCAGATTTGTATGTGAATAGTGATAAAAACTTCTTTATTCACAGCCCCTGCATTTCTGGAGCATCCTATGTATTGCACACTAGTTAATAGCCGCTCACGCATACTGCACGGACTTGAACCGCCTTTATCTCTGCTTGGTATTACTCTTATCGTGCTTCTCCTTTGAGTTCCTGCTCTCGGGAGAAGAATGGCTTTCTTCCTTCCCTGAGTGAGCGTTTCTTGTATAGGGATGCGTTCTAGGTTTCCTTGAATGTCTCTTCTCCTTGCTGTGATCCTCCTCCGAATCCTCCTCATCATTTTTATCTCCGTCTTCTTTCTCCCTCTGCGGTGGTAACGTGTTCTTGATCGTATTGACCAGGAATCGTTTATTGGTGCTGGCGAGTGGGCATTTCATCCTGTAGGGTAAATATACACCACAAGTAAAACAACTTTCGCACAACACAGCTTTTCTTAAAGACCAAAACAATTCTGAAACTACTAAGCATCTAGTATTCAGCTTCCCTTGTATGCCACCTAGTGTAAATTGAGAGGAACGAGTCAATGTGTGTGTGTGTCTCCTATGCAATTCTCCAAGGAGGTCTGCAGCCAGACCCTAAAGACCAAGAGACCACGGCCCACTTTACACTCTAAATGTTTGTCAGCCTTTTGCTTTAGGAAAAGATTTCCTAAAACATGAAACAAAGGAGATTGTATCAGAAATGCCATCTCAAATTGCAGTCTTTTTATTTTTATTTTTGCAGGAATAGAGTATGTGGTAATTGTGTGCAGTTATGGCTAATGGAGAGGTGGTGGTGTATACATTATCTTACTGCCCCCTTATAATATGCCATGCTGGGGAATCGTTCTTCATTCGTTTAAATGGAACTAAACTTATCTTCAGTACGGGCTTCAAGGCGAATTCAATGGGGGCTTATGTCAGCATTGTATTTAGCAAAAACATGTTTTAAAAGGATGAGGCATATCATGGTCAGGTTGGCAGTCCACAACTAACAATCTCTGCAGATAAATCCTAATTATGGAAGTCCAGCACGGAGCAGGTTAATTACAGCTACAGACAATTAGCCAGCCTCCAATTGGCTCATCAGCCAGGTAGAAAAGCCTCCTGCTTAAACTGCAGGTATCTCAATAGTACAGGGGAGGTATGCGCTGACAGAGGGAGATCCCAAGGAACCAAACCATCTATTCCAGGAGACAGCGGTCCATGGAACCCGCCAGAGTATACACCCCAAGGACACCAGCCCTGAGACTAATATAAAGAGCCCCTGCTTACAGGTACCTCTTTGGACTTTGGAGTCAGAGGCTGGCAAGAGGCCTAGCCTCCCAGCCTTGCAGATAGGGACAGGGAAGTGCAAGTCAGCGCTTACAAAACAGATAGGCCTGTTTGTTTTGTTCATTTGTATGCTGCCTTAAAGCAGTGTTGTTTTGGAAGATACAGGCTAAATAAAAGGCAAATGTTAATTTCCCCCAAATCTAGGTCTCCCTGATTATACCTCTGCACTTGTCTCCTACAGTGCTGACCACTTTTAAGAACATGCAGAGCAGCCCAAATGTGTGTGTTATATATGTGTACGTACGTATAAACGTATATATGCGTGTATAGAGAAGAGATATCTATAGCATTTGTACATTAGAAATTGTGTGTGTTTCACTGGTGCATTGGGAAAAAGGACTTGTGTTGCACACACACTAGTTAAAAGGCATACAATTATACGTACAGAGAACAAACAAAATGTATACAAGGTAAAAGGTACGGAGTGAAAAATATATAGAGCGAGTGTAGATATAGATCTGCAGCAGAATGATCAAAACACAGGGCTGGGGTTATTTGTATAGAACTATTTTGTATTTGGCCTCTTGGGGTGGTCCTTTTCCCAGCGCACAGACGCACAGACGCACAGACGCACCTCATTTGGGCTGCTCTGCATGTTCTAAAAAGTTTAGCCTGCTTTCCCTGACGATGAATGGGGCAGAACTATTCCCAGCATTGCATATTAAAAGGAGGGCAGTAAAACAATGTATACAACCCCTTTGGTGTTAGATGCCACTGTTCACCTATTGAGTCTAAATCATGCTTTGTGTCACGTAGCAAACCCAATCTGTATGTACAATATTAACCCTTTTGCTGCCTTGCGTAGCAACAAGTGGATTAACATTAGGCCGCATCCATGGTCGGCGAGACCGCGCGGACGAGTGCGCATGCGGCGCGATCAAAATGCCTTAAGGCAATACTTGCGCCCATAGACCGCACTTGCGACAGTGCGAGGAATCAGTTAAATTTGATTCCACGGCGGGACGGCCAGGTCACGTGGGCGGTTCGCACAATGAGGGCGAACCAGCTCCGTGACGTCAGAGCCACGTCCCTCTATCTCGTCTAACCACAAAAAGGTTCCGCTAAACGCGGGTGACGTCACGTGCACGGACGCGAGCACACAGTCACCATGGACATAGCCTTAGGAGGGTGCATCATGCACAAATCACACACACACACACACACACACACACACACACACACACACACACACACACACACACACACACACACACACACACACACACACACACACACACACACACACACACACACACACACACACACACACACACACACACACACACACACACACACACACACACACACAAAACCCAGACCCCACCACTTATATCTATGTCAAGAAGGTGTTCTACTGGGTATGCACAAATTCTTAACAGGTGTGTAAAATGCTGACTTACAGATGTAGCAGACTTCATGGTTCCCTTTTGGAGGGATATGGTGGGGTATTCACTGCCATTAAATCCTATGGAAACTATAATATTCTGCACTAAGAATTGGATATGTTGTGTTTTCTGAGGGAAGTATGCTACATCTGCACAAACGGAAGTGTTATTCGTACTAATATTTTTGGGGATATTCCATTTTGTGGACAGCATAAACTATTTAGGTGGAGAGAAAGTTAAATAATAGTCTTGCACGCCTGTATTTCAGCTAAACACACAATTACCTTAACCTCCTCTTCTTCCATCTAATCCCCATTCAACTAGTTTAGCATGAGATCTCAATTGCAGATCCATCTTCTCTTTGCAGTTCACCCAATTCTCCAGGTCTTCCCTCCTACTCACCTAGATAAGCATGGTGGTCTATAAATAGCATGAAATAGAACAAGTGGTGGTCTATAAATCGATAGACAGGAATAATATGTGAGCAGTGCGTGACAATTTGTATAAACATACTTGCAAGAGTCCAGATTTCGGTTTCTGGCATTGTGGTCTGACCAACACCCAATATTTAGGTTTCCTTTAAAAATAAAAAATAAAACACACATTCAGGAGAACCTAGTCACCGTCTTCTGTTTTATTTGGAAGACTACCTTGGTTGTGTAAGGCAGGCGGAACATGTTCCCTGTTTTATATGTATAGCACTTTGCTTGGTGTAGAAATAGAAGAGCCGCAGATAGTTTTATGCAATGTCATCTTGATTAAACAGTTGCTTTATTTCTTGTGAAGTATTATTTATATATATATATATATTTTTTTTTTTTCTCTTTCTTTCATTTATTACTTCCCTTCAGTTTTGTTTTTAACCCCTTGAGTGCCAGAGTGGCCGCGGCAGAGTTGTCCATCTTTGCGTGCCCGACCGCCCCCTAGAAAAACTAAAGTTCAAGACGTAGCCGTGGAGTGCTCGGCCCCTGGGCATAGTGGCTACCCATGACGGCCATGTTACTCAGTAATGCATTTGCATAACTCAGGAATAAAATGGTCAAAACAAAGCAGAACTCTGACCTTTTGCTGTTGGGGATTAGGGTGAAGATTACTACACTATGTCTTGGTGTGATTGAATGCCTTGATCCGAAATGACGTTTTACCTACGTAAAACCTGGTTAAAAACATATTGCCTTAGGAGAGTCCCTTCATATCATCAGTGCAGCTAGCCTCATGGTCACAACTTGGCAAATATATTTATATCCCCCTTTAAAAGTTCAATATTGTGATATTTATTTTAGAATTGTGTCATTTGATCAGCTTTGCTTAGGACTTGCCCAAAATGGTAAAAAACCCTTTCCTTTTTTTCTTTGTTTTTAACCTCTACTTATCACTTCCATGGTACATAAAAGCTTTGGCTGGTAGTTACAAACATTATCCAATGTCTTTTGGTGATAAGAGTTTGACTTGTTTTTCATTCTTTGACAAATGATGGCTTCATAATTACAGTACAAACATAAGTAGATAGAATTCAGTGGACTCAGAGAAAGGGGATAGTTGTTTCATTTTTAAACAGGGTGCAAATAAGTATATAAAAAAAAAAAGCTGTGTGTGCTGTGCACGCGCATAGTAAGTGAAACTTCTTTGACTTTTGTCACAGAAATTGTGTTTGTGATGTTTTAATTAAAAATCAAAATACAATTTCTTTGACAAAACGCAAATAAATTTGGACTTAGAATGTGCGTGCTCGGCACACATCCCGTGTATTAGCTATTTGCACTAAGCGTGAATTCCTCGTGCGTGTGACTGTGTGTGTGTGCGTGTGACTGTGTGTGTGCGTGTGACTGTGTGTGTGTGCGTGTGAGTGTGACTGTGTGTGTGTGTGCGTGTGACTGTGTAGTGTGCGCGTGTGACTGTATAGTGTGCGCATGTGACTGTGTGTGTGTGTGCGTGTGACATGTATGCGCACCCATCCTGCACCTCGCATATGCCCCTGCACCTCGCATCACCCCCCTGCACCTCGCATCACCCCCCTGCACCTCGCATCACCCCCCTGCACCTCGCATCACCCCCCTGCACCTCGCATCACCCTCCTGCACCTCACATCACCCCCCCCTGCACCTCACATCACCCCCCCTGCATCTCACATCACCCCCCTTCACCTCCTCACATCACCCCCCTTCACCTCCTCACATCACCCCCCTTCACCTCCTCACCTGCACCTCCCCTCACCCCCTGCACCTCCGATCACCCCCTGCACCTGCGAGCACGGCGGCAGAGCAGTGTGGTAGGAGGAGGGATGGGCACAGGTTGTGTTGCCCTGCAGTGCCGGGGATCAGGGCAGGGAGGACGGCACATGCGGCGAGGAGGCCCATGTGAGTGTGACGGCCCCCCTCCCCCCCCCGGGGAAGAACACCATGATGCCGGTGGGGAGGTGTGGGGGGAGGAATAGAGGGGGTAATTGGGGGGAGAGGGGTGGGGGAAGGTTGAGACGCGGCCGCACCGGGCCCGCCGTATGCGTGGGAAGCGGCGCGCTCAAACCCCCCCGCTTCCCACTTTACCCGAGCAGGAGCCAGGAGTGCACGATAACGTCTGTGCGCGCATGCGCGGCACATGCACCCGCCGGGGGCAGATAGCGGCTGCGCGCCACCCCCTCCCCACTCCCGTGGTGATTGGAGTCACTGGCGCCATTGCGTATGCGCGGCACGGCAGTAGGCAGCGGGCGGGGAACGGCGGCCGTTATGAGCGCCGCCGCATGTCAGCGGCTGTGTGGGGGGTGCGGTGGCCATTAGGGGCTATCGCCGCCGCCGCATCTGATTTGTGGAGCGGGTGTGATGTCAGTGTTGGGGTCGGGCTGAGCCAGAACACAGCCCGGCTTCAACTGCCAGCACTGACGTCACATCCGTTTCATTTCTGTCTCCACAATTCTTTTTTGCCCCATCACGAATGAGGTGCCACTAAGGAAGTTTCACTTCAAAAAAACATCACTACGTGTGATAGAAATTAGTTTCCTTAGAGTCAAAAGGTAGGTGGACTGGTGTGTAGGCTTGCAGTATAGGGAGTTCTAGATTCTGCTTTTACAAGGATTGTAGTGTCCAGAAAATGGATGTGAGTGGGATAATGGCTGAGTTGGAGGTTGATTGATGCATTTCACTCAACCAAGTTTTCTTTGAATTTTACGGGGGCCTGTCAGTGCACAGTACAAATAAGGACTATATCATCTGTAGAGTAGGCATAACGCCATAAAAACTAATGCTTTTCACCCAACCACATTTCCTCTCTCCATTAGAGACTTTTTATACCTATGCTCAGATACTAAGTACATACTTCTGAAGGACTCCTATTCCTGAACAATAAAAAATATGGAGAAAAAAAAAAAAAAAAAGTGATACTCCTGGTCTCAGGGAAGAAGACCTGAAAATCATCTGGCATATCCAGTGAATAGCAAACAGATAAACCAGGGCACTTCAGATTTTTCAACAAAATTTGAACTTTATTGTGCCATACAGTAAGTACACACAACGTTTCAGCCTCTTTTGGCCTTTCACTTGAAAAATGTCAAATTTGTTGAAAAATCTGAAGTGCCCTGGTTCATCTGTTTGCTATTCACTTCACAGTTGTAATACAGGTGACAAAATAATAGGACTCACAATGGGAATAAGAGCTATAGACAAATGTAGACATTTATGAACAGTAGCTCCTGCCCTAAAGTGCTTACAATCGAAGTGTTAAGTATGGAAAACGTAATGACAGTAGCAGGGTGTTCTGGCGAGTGCGTCTGCAAGAGGTCACAGTCAATGCATATGAAATGTACAGTATCCGCCAATGCAGCTACTCATATGCTTCATTAAAGAGGTGTGTTTTAAGATGGGTCTTAAAAGGTAGAGAGAGAGGGTGCTAGTTGGATATTATGGGGGAAGGGTATTCTAAAGGTGTGGAGCAGTGAGAGAGAGGTTTTAGGCAGGACAGGGCTTTAGATACACAAGGGGTAGACAGAAGACATCCTTGATCAGATCACATGAGTCAGACAGGTGTATAGCGAGCAATTAGGGTTACGGTGAAAGAGGGGCAGAAGAATGTATAGCGTTAAGAGAGAGAAGGGGGGGACGTGCATGCGGTGTCAAGTTGAGATGGACGCACATTAGCTCGGCTCCGACAATGACGGGAGTAATTCTTTATGCTGGATCAATATCTACATCGCCTGTTCGGGTTGCCTCTTCCGGAGGCAAGCAAGTCCCAACTTGATAGGGCCCAGAGTGCGAAGCCTGGCCTAGCAGAACCGGCAAGAGACATGATGGCAAGACTCCACTATTATGCTACCAAAGACGCAAAGAATGCTGCCTGTAAAACTCCAGCTACAGGCAGTCCTCGGTTATCCGACACAATGTGTTACTCAAAATGGCGTCGGATAGCGAAGCGTTGTAAAGCGAATCACATTTTCCCATAGGAACACTGTTTAAATCAAACGTTCCGTTCCTGAAGGCATTTTTAATGCCAAAATATACAAAATATTTTACTCAAACAATAAGATTATGCTGTACACACATACATTATGATGTAAAGATTCTATATATTGAATCCACAACTGTATAATGAAACTGTTAGACATGTTTAAAGGCATAAATACACCACAAAACCTACACACAGACGGATCTGGATGATTTCCCTGACTGAAGCTTTCTGATTGACATAATGTTGCAACTTTGCAAAGCGTCGGATAAGCCATTTTGGCGTCGTAAAACCGGCCATAGGGATGCATTGGACAGCGTCGGATAAGCCATTCGTCGTAAAATGAGGACTTGCTGTATTATAATTGACGGAATACAGATTCAAATCTATGCAGACCTTTCGGCAGCTACCCTCTCGAAAAGATGTCAGATGAGGCCATTCACAGAGGTTCTCCAGAAAAGAATAATGCGAAACACAGGTGGGGCTTCCCATTTAAACTATCCGCTACCTACAATGGATCCCAAGCAAAAGTCTGCGAGCCACGGAATGGGTGAGCCCTTCTGGAGAGATGGAACCTGCTGGAGAGATCACAGCAGGCCTCGGTGGATCAAATACCGCCACCTAAACCCAAAAGTCCCACTTGGACCAAAGTCCCCGAGAGGAATAGAAATGAAAAAAAACTCAGGGAGCACAAGCCATCGATGGGTACATGTAGACGAAACACAGTAATAGTGCAATCCTGTTATAGCACAGGGATGGCTCTAATATTCAACCCCCCCCCCCATCCCTGTGCTATAACAGGATTGCACTATTACTGTGTTTCGTTTACATGTACCCACCGATGGCTTGTGCTCCTTGAAGACATCTCATTTCTACTGTCTAAGAGAACCAAGGAGAGAAGTTCATCGCAGGTTGAGACGCCAGTATCGGGTTGTGTTCACCACTTTCATATTCCCTATACCCCTTCCTTGGAGGGATATTCACTGTCACCAGAGCGCCGGGTGTTTTTGCTTTTCCCCGAGAGGAATGGCAGAATGAGCACCCGCAGAGTCGAGATCACGGACCTGGATCCCCTGGTCATGGAAATCTTGCCTAAGCCAGAGGCCTAACATTTCCATTTTTCAGAGGAAGAGCTGAGGAACCGCCGGATCAAAGTTTGACAGGGTACCCCCGTGAGTGTAGAAAACAGCGAGATGGGTGCAAACACAGCCGCAGACCCCGGAATACTCGGTCTCTTGCAAACTTACACTAATCCCCCCGATTTACTGTGTTAGATGAAGGCCAGGGCTCTGACCTGTGCCTTTTGGCAAGAAAATGCTACTCATATGCTTCATTAAGCAGATGGGTTTTAAAGATGGTTCTTAAAGGTGGATAGAGAGGTTGCTAGTCGGGTATAGAGGGGAAGGGAATTCCAGAGGTGTGGGGCAGTCAGTGAGAAAGGTTTAAGGCGTGAGAGGGCTTTAGATACAGGGGTAGAGAGCAGACATCATTGAGCAGAATGCGAGAGTCGGGATGGTGCATAGCGAGAAATTAGCGCTGAGATGTAAGGAGGAACAGAAGAGTGTAAAGCTTATAAAGAGGAGGAGGAGAATTGAGTGCGTGATGCGGGATTTGATAGGAAGCCAGGCGAGGGATTTCAGCAGGGGAGGCGCCGAGACAGATTTAGGAAAGAGTAGAGTGATTCTGGCAGCAGTGTTTAGGATAGATTGTAGGGGAGACAGGTGAGAGGCAGGAAGGGCGGACAGCAGGAGGTTACAGTACTCGAGATGGGAGAGAATGAGGGCCAGTGGAGCAACAGAGGAAAGGGCGTACCTTTGTGATATTGCGGAGGAAAAAGTTTCTCTCACACAATGCTAGATAAAAAACTTATGACATGCAGTTCTAACCCCTTGCAAAATCATGTGGGTACTCAGACCAGACCAGGCCTTACAGGGTGTTACCTAGGAGCAAAAGTTATATAGGCCATTTTGTGCACTTTGCGAGCAATAGCACATGTTGCAGAGTCTGTGAGTCCGTTGGGCACACATGAGGGCTGGCACCCAAGTTGTTTCTCATCATCCAGTACACTTCGTCTTAGTAGCCTGCAATGACACCAGGTTCCTATAAATCAGACCAGGCCTTACAGGGCTGTGTTTATGACCACAAGGATATGTAGGCGATGTTTGGCACTTTGCGGGTTGTAGGACTTCATAGGTGCAGCAGGTTCGTTAGGAACCTATGGAGGTCGCTACACGAGTCACACTTCCCCATACAGCCTGTTGATCTGCCTGTTGGCCAGGTTAGCGGTGTAGAGACTGAAAGCTTTCATCCAAGGCTGTTAGCCAAGCTGTAACTTTGTCTGGGTTCGGCCGGTAATAGCCGTTGTAGTTGTGTTTAATGTTATTACAAATATACATAATATGTATGTTTTACTGAAGATATTTTCCAGGTTTTTATATATTACCTTAAGTTGTAGTCTTGGGGGCTCCTCCCTCACCCGTTAAAGAGCAAATGATCACTTAAGTAAGATTTAAACATATTTTGTCAACCCCCCTTGGGAATGCGTGCACGCCCCCAGATCTAAATCAGCAAGACTGTACTGTTCCCCCACCCCCCTCAAACCTTCATATGAAGGTCGACCACACCTAGGTTCAGATGTCCCCCCAGGTTCCCACTTAATTTCCCCATCTACCCTCACCCCAGATACCCTCTTCATCGCTAACCCCTATCCTTGACAGGTACAATGTTGTTCATATTCGTGTCGTCACGAGAGGACCTCAAGAACTTAATCCATTAAGCACAATGTCCCACAAGAGCCCTAAAGTCCACAACGCTTTTAATCCCACAATGGTCCTTAGAACTCATAGGTTTTCAACCCCATCAGGTGCTACCCGAGTGGCTATTTCTGTAACTTGTATTACCCATAATGTAAAAAAGCCTTAAAAGCCCATCTAAATGGAGAATGGCCTTCACCAACTACAAAAAACAAACTACAAGCTAGCCTGATCTTCCTCCAGGAGACGCACCTTAAATGTGCTGTTGAGCCGATTTTCATGGATAAACCAAATCCTCTTTCCTTTTTTGCCTCAATAATCACTAAAAAAAATGTGGTGTATCCATTCTAATACATACAAATGATATTCCAAATGAATAGGGCCAAGAGCGATCCAGAGGGAAAATATCTTATGAGTAGGCTTTGAACACTGAAGTTACTCTAGTGAGTATTTGTGCCCCTAATGAATTGAGAATCTGAGTCCTCCCTTAAGGTTGCAGGAAAGGAGATTTCACCAGCAACAAAGGAAAGGGTTCTTTACAGTAAGCGCAGTTAAAATGTGGAGTTCATAACCCATGGAGACTGATGGCAGATACAATAGATATTTAAAAAAAAAAAAGTTGGACATCTTTTAAAAAAGGAAAGGTATAAAGGGATATACCAAATAAGTAAACATGGGAAGGATGTTGATCCAGGGAGTAATCTGTCAATTCTTGGAGTCAGGAAGGAATTGATTTTTCCTCTTTATGAGATATAATTCGATGATATTTCACTGGGGTTTTTTGTTTGCCATCCTCTGGATCAATATACTGCAAGTACAAATATAAGATAAAGTATATGTAGTCTAAATTTAGCATTGGTTGAACTTGATGGACGTATGTCTTTTTTCAACCTCATCTACTGTGACTATGACAGACTTTTCTGATGCCTTCGTCGACACACTAGACAGGCTTGGATGTGGAAGGGTGATACTGGGGGGAGATTTCAATTATGTTGTTGATGTAAATTTAGACAGAACCTTTACAAGTATTAAAGGCCTGACTAGATTTCCCACCAGACTCCAAACTGCTGGCTGACAAACTGAAAAGTCGTTCCCTGATAAATACCTGGAGACACACACACCCCACACAGATTTTTACATTGTTCTCCACCCCACACCAAACTTATTCACGCATAGATTTCATTTTCTTGGAAGCAGCAATGCTCCCGTTCGTTACAAGCTCAAAGATCCATAACATTATGCGGTCTGACCATGCCATTGTCGAAACTCGCCTAAAAGGCTTTGTCCTTCCAAATCATCCAAGAACATGAAGACTTAACAACTCCCTGTTGACTGTGCCCAAAGTTCTCCTTAAAGTAGGTTCAGAACTAAAATCACTTTTTAGGATCAATAAGCGGGTCACATCTGTCCTACTGTGGATATCCCACAAAAAACTACCATAAGGGGTGCCCTGATTAAAATAGCCTCAAACAGCAAAAGACAGCCAACAGGAAAATAAACTCCCTTACAGAACTAAACCAATTACAAACACAAACAGAAACAATCCCTCACACCCCAGTCAGAGATTACTGAGGTTAGAGGGAAACTTGATCTCTGTATGACTGACTACTGAAAAAGCATTGAGCTGGACCAACCAGAGGTATTATGAAAATGGGAACAAATCCAAAAGCATGTTAGCCAGAAAACTGAACAATAAGTTCCAGACTAGGAACATCCAAAACTATATAGGGAGGCCAGAAGGAACTGTGCGAGCGTATTACTTTGGAGAAGGTGGCTGAGGCAATCAAAGGTCTAAAATCAAAGACACAAGGCCCAGAAGAATATTCTAAGCTCTATTATAAACACTGTGCAACTTTGTTTCTTCCACACATCACAAACGTCTACAATGATGTCCTGAGAGGGGCACCTATCCCTAAAGGGATGTATAAAGTGAACAGACCTGATTCAAAAGAAGGGAAAGACCCATCCAATTGTGAAAATTATAGACCAATTTCTTTAAATTAACAGGCAACAACATCATGTCTAATGGCATAGCCAGTAGACTACACAAATTTCTGTCCAATCTGGTTCACCAGGACCAGGTAGGCTTTATGCAACATGGGCAGGCGTCAAACACAAAACGTTTAATAGACCCGATTCACTTGGCCAACTTCGCTAAGACTCCTACACAGTGGTCCTCGGCCAGGACGCAATTAAAGCATTTGACAGGGTTGACTAAACTTTCATTTTTTCAAACACTGGAGGCATTTGGGATAACCAATACATTCCTGTCTGCTATTAAAAGTCTGTATAGCCTCCCTCCCCCCCCCCCCACGGTTCTGCATCTCAGCAGCACCTCCAATTGTAACACTGCTTCACACCCACTCCGGGAGATCTTGGTAAAGCTACAGGTGTCATGGTGCTTGTTACCTGTGAGGGTTCAGGAGAGATGAGCGTCTGCGATGGTAAGGGGAAACAGGATAAGCTTTTGGTGATCCTCAGGCTGAATTCTGGTTCTGGTGCAATGCCTCCAGTCAAAGCAGGCTCCAGGGTTACTGGAGACAGTCCACACAATGACAGTCTTCAAGCATACCCCGACCCAATAGACTGTAACTTAGGCAGGGGTATATAAAACAGGATCCTTTATTGTAGCATCCACTGCAGGTGTTATTACAGCGAATGCAGTCTTTTAGAATAGGGCCCAGACCTCTTGATGGTACCGGCCTTCTTGCAGTCTGAAGGCATTGCCCTCTGTTCAGTGCTGAAAGCAGATCTCTCTCCCTTGAGGGAGAGACTAGGACTCCCTATAATTTAGAGTGTCTCCTCCTTAGTGCAGAAGGGGAGGGTACCTGGGCTACACCCGGATTGGGTAACTCGGAGACCACGCCCCACCTCCACTCCAGGATGCATGAGGGGGAGGGGGTAAACCCCACAGGATAGCCTGCCACTGCTAGGACTTACGCGACATGGGGGCAGAAAGTATAACCCAGACCAGCTACTACACTTACATAGAGTGTAAACACTTTATATAAAGCATACCCACAGTTTATTAAATCCATGCTTAAAAGCATTGAATTTTTGGCAAAATATATACAATCTCCTGGATCAGAAGGATCCAGGCAGTCAAAATGAATTTTCTCCCCAAGATTCCATACTTATTTTGTACACAAAATAAAAAAAATGTGGATATGATAGAGCTCCAGAGAAAAAACTATTTGGCCAAAGAAGAGGGCCCTGGGCCAAATCGCAGAACACTAGTCCATCCCACAGAAACAAGGGGCCTGGCTATTCCATGTTACATGTCGTATTACAGAATGGCCAAGGTGTCTCAGCATGTGGATAAAGACAACAAGGGTTGGATTGACATTGAAAGAATAATAATTGCCACATACCAACTGTAGTCTCTTCTAGGATGTCGACTAGCAACCGTCCCCCAGGTGTTGCTAAAAACACAATAGTTTCACACTCCCTCAAAAATCTGGGACATCTTAAAATTCAAATATCACCTCATGTCTAGACCCTTCCCCATGATGCCCATTCTCAGCAACCCCCAATTTCCCCCCGGATATGGTTTCTTTGGAGTTCAATAAGTGGATAGAAAAGACGCTAACACATAAGGGTGATTTCCTCCAGTTAGGAACTCTTAGAACCTTTGAGGATCAAGACAAAGCATGGTGACCACCCCCTCCCCAACCCCCCTTTTGAGCTCTTCTGCTATAAGCAATATTAGCCATTTTATTGGCTCCCCGGCACCCAACAGATCCTCAATTTATCCCCAACAACGCAGCAGAAAAATATTACTTTATGACAGGGCGCAAACTTTTTAGTCTGTGCCCCCCCCCCCCCCCACTGCCTGTGCTCCCCCCCCCCCATACCTTGTCACTGGAATTTCTGATGTTGCAACGTCATATGACGCCGCGTCGCCAGAAGCCGCCGGAGATCAGGAAAGGGAGTTACAGAGGCCTTGTGCGAGTGCATCCAACAGTAATGGAGAAGGGGGCAGGAACGGACGGGGTTGGGGGTATGAGGTACTCAGTCTTCACAATGTTAGGTTTGAGCACACAAATAATATGCCAAAGATGTACCTTTTAATGGCATTGAAATAAAAGGCATCAGAAAACATGTGTATTGGCGGGGAATACAAAAGGATTAACTTATTTTGTCACTGAAGTTTGCAGTGCACGGAGTTCAGAGGAAGCTTCTGCTCACTGTGCCTATCAAAAATGTGGTGATCTCTCACCAGCTAAATCAGGCTTCAGTGAGCATCCAACAGCTTTACAAATGGATGGCCAGCATGTAGCACGAACAGAGAGAGCGCTGGATCCACTTTCCCTAAACCTACTATACTTCTCATGTCTTACACATGTAGTTTTTTTTTTTTTTTTTTTTTTTTTTAAACATCCTGCAAAATGAATTGTTAAACTAAAGAACTTAAGACAGGGTAAATAATACAGCAAAGGGCTTATCTGTGGGGTTCCTTTAAAGTTGTTGCACAGCAGGTTACATACGTGATATTAATGAACGTACAGCTGAAAACACAGAAGACTTTTTTTTTTATATCATTGACTGGTTAGATTTGATAAGAAAAACACATACCAACCCATTGCCCCCATAGTCTCGACTCGGGTCTTTCCACGCTTTGCCTCCTTGAGAAGCTCCTCTACCGCTTTCCTATGTCAAGAAAAACAAATGACTCACGAAATTAGGTTCAATTTGAGAAAATGTTGTGTGTTATGTCAGTGTTTCATGAGTAACTGGTTGGGAAAACAGATCGTGTTTGCCTGGCTGGTCTCGTAGGCAAATCCCCAATAAACATTTCAGTAGTGGACTTTTACTCAAGCTGTTAAAAACCATGAAATAGCATGCACTGATATGGTGGGTTTAATGCCAAATTAACAAAGTGGCAACTAGTTGTTAATTTTTTTAAGACTTATATCTGGCTTTTAATGAATATTACTCCTGGATCATATCAAGGCAAATGCCGAGAAGTTATTGATCTACAGTGACTTCCCAATTCCCAGCTCTCTCATTCCGAGCACTGTCCTTTATGGGTGATGGTTTTATCGGAGTTATGAACATTCATCGTCTTGTTTATTGTACCATCATTTGGTGGATAAAAAGCGTTCAATAAACTGATACTTGGGTGCTTATTCAAGAGGTTCCACTGGGACTAATTGTAACTTCAAAACCTATTGAATAAACCATTGAAAAAATATATCTTTTTTTTTTTGTTTTTTTTGAAAGGTGCCAACACTTCTAATACCACTCACTGTTCAAAAAAAGAAAAAAACCTCTATAGATTTTTGCCTGTGAAAATGAAGATGCACACAACCCAAATAATGCTTTTGCACAATTTTGAAAGATGAAAAGTAAACTGTTTCAAGATCATGCAAGTCATCCCCATATCACGTTCTAAGTAACTTCTGCATCCATAATGGAATCTTGTAACCCTGCTTCTTCATTGTTTATCATATCAGAAAGACCATCTCCTATTTATAGTCCTGGAGAGGAGTTTTGGATGACATAAGATCTAATGCAAAGGAATAAGCAGTTGGGCAGAGCTGCTCATACTTTGCAGCGGAATTCTTGGGGGTGTAGTGACTGTCAGTTTTAGGTGTTTCAGATACTATTGAAATCAGAACTGCAACTAAATGTACACGTGACATCTTGAGTATTTTGTGACTCACCAAATACAGTAGGCAGTCACACCCAGCTACATTTACTGGCGTTGCAATAGAATTAAAGCAGCCATATAAAACCTGCCCAACCATTTTAAATTTACCTAAAAACACAAACTGTTACCTTATATGGAACTATACTGAATTACTTATTATTGTGATTTATATTTGATTTAGATGTACTCTATGAGATTGTATCACATGACACGCATGAAAAAACAGGACCACTTTTATTTTGTCATATCTTGCAGAAAAATCACTCCATTTTCGCATTTGTTTTTAAGCAATTATAGGGTCTGTCACAACAGATTATTACATTTAAGAATTATTTGACAACCTAAAGTGTTATTTGGAATTGGTGACGGCATGATGACCTCATCAAGTGCATAGTTACAAAATGGTGTTTAGCGCAGAAGATAAGCACGTTATATAATGCTTGAGACAACAAGAATTATGGTCTGAAACAGTTAAATAAAATGTTTCCTGGTAAAGGATGGTCGCTAGGACTACTGAAAAAATGAATTTGTATCATTCAAGAGTGGGAGCAGCTGGATAAAAGCATTAGATTATGCAGATAGTGACGTCCTCGTCTTCTGGTGAGTTTCAGCACAAGGAGGACATTTTGAACACACCCTTTGAACTCACATTTTATAGTAATCTTAGTGTTTCAGATTAGGTTACAACATTTTAACACTTACAAGCTACGAAGGCAAAACTCCACAATTTAATGAACATGAACCTACTACAGTGTACAGGAGGGCCCCAGTCATGCGGCGGGTTCCGTTCTAATGACCCGCCGTAAAGTGAAAATCGCCGGAAAGCGGAACCGGCGATTTTTGTTATGTGCGCATGTGCAGACCAGCAATGCGTCGTTCTACGCATGCGCAACATCGGCAAAAAAAAAAAAAAAAAACATTCTTCGCATGTGCGACCCTGGATTAGGCCGTTCTCGCATGCGCGACATCAGACCAGCCTGTTCTGCGCAGGCATGGCGGCCCCCATCTCTGTACCGCCGTATCGCCAAAAAGCGGGGCACTGCTGTATCTGGTACTTGTTGACATAATACCGTGACATCAATCAGTTGATCGTCTACAGTGTGATATATATATATATATATATATAGTGTTAATCTTCATAACAGACCTACAATTGTGCAAATTTCCACATAGATTGAGTGAGAAATATATAAAATACGATGAAAAACAAAGGGGGTCACTTTTTTCCTGATCCCGGGGGGGGGGGGGGAGGGGGGGGGGCATTAGGTACACAAAAAAGTAGGCCCTGCTCAGCTCTATACAGGCATACCCCGCATTAACGTACGCAATGGGACCGGAGTGTGTATGTAAAGCGAAAATGTACTTAAAGTGAAGCACTACCTTTTTCACACTTTACGATGCATGTACTGTACTGCAATCATCATATACGTGCATAACTGAGGTACATAACGCATTTGTAACAGGCTCTATAATCTCCCCGCTTGCGCACAGCTTCGGTACAGGTAGGGAGCCAGTATTGCTGTTCAGGACATGTTGACAGGCGCATGCGTGAGCTGCCGTTTGCCTATTGGGCGATATGTACTTACTCGTGAATGTACTTAAAGTGAGTGTCCTTAAACCGGGGTATGCCTGTATAAAATTCACGTACTGGAGGGATGCTATCCGGGAGTTAATACCGTATAAGGAACAAAAAGGAGAGAATACATGAGAATAAATTTGTGATAGCACTATAGTTTTTTGGCGGTATATTTTAGTGGTTAATATTCCTCAAGGGCAACTACAGCAGACAGCTAATTGAGAAGTAGAACCTCCGATGGTAGCCACTAGCCATAGACCAACATAGGCTCTAGTTTGTCGCAGCAGCCATTCATTAATAGTTGATTTAGACCTCACCGGCACTTAGCACACCGCTTTTGCAGACAGGCAACTGCGACGTGGAACCTTTATGGTAGCCACTAGTTTCAACTATCACAGGCATCATCTGCTGCAACAGCAATATATCACACAATGTTTTATTTAATTGTCCACCAAGTTCCCAATATATTGCAATTGGGCACCCAATCAATTTAAGTACTGTATATCTCAGTGTATTCTGGGAAGCACTACGCTTTTAGCACTAGGTGCTATTCAGTATATGGAAAGGTGGTGTTTTTTTCTGTGGCTGCTCTACGTACTGTTAATGCTAGTGATACAACAGTATCTTATATGGGCATGATCCCATGAACCGGTGCAATAGGTGTACTGCCACTTCTCATGCGCGTTATAGGTTTTAATATTATGTTTTCTATGCAACACCATTAAAATATATTTATTTTATTTCAAGTGGAGGTTCAGTGCATCTAATAGGGATTCTCTTTTTGTTAGTTTGTGTGTGTGTGTGTGTGTGTGTGTGTGTGTGTGTGTGTGTGTGTGTGTGTGTGTGTGTGTGTGTACACAGTATGTTATCATTCCAAAAATGTAGATGATTACCGGCACAAGAAGTAAAGAAGATAATATTTTTACTTTTATTATGTTATTAGAACTTTTAATCACACTCAGACCCAAAATTTGTGTCCCCAAAGATTCCCACCTGATGAAAGCCCATTTGGGGACCGAAATGTTGTGTCTGGGTGAGATGTTCTAATAACGTTATATTTTTACTTTTATTCCCTTCAGTAATCATCCCAATTTTTGGAATTATCACATAGTCTATGTTTCTACCGTGCAGATTGGTCCACAGGGCCCTTACCTTGGCGAGTGTGTATGTGTATATACACACATACTTTGTGTAAAAAAATACAAATAAAAAAACATTGAAAAAACTATACATCCCTCCGTGATAGGCTGCTCAGCCTATCACTCACCCAGAGCCAGCCAGTGAAGTTGCGCGCACACACACACCTCCCACCCCCTCTGTGATAGGCTGTTTGGCCTGTCACTCACCCAGGGACAGCTAATGAGACTGCACATTGGCTATGTATCATCTTAAGTGCCACTTATGAAGTGTCTGTGGAGTTCAAATTGGAGGTGAAGAATACAAGAATTGGACTCTGCACATCATCAACCCTGCAACTGTGAGAACTTTCTAAATGCTCTGACAATTTTTTCACATCTAAAGACTGACTTTCTAAGCTGCTGTTTAAAGATGCAGTTCAGTCAATATCCTGCATGTGTGGGTTTTTTAATAAATCAGTTCTGTAGTAAGAAAAAATACTTTTAGCATTTTCTGTTTTAAAAAAACAACTTTGAAAGACCAATTTTCTTGTATTCTATTTTAACAGCCATTTGCTAAGGCACTGCCCCTTCATGTCCTGTCACAAGCTCTGGCACACCCCTTTGTCAGCCCTGCCCTCCCTCTAGCACGTCAGTGCAGGAGTGCTCATGAATATTCATGAGCTTCCACTGAGAGACAGAAGCAGAAGAAAAACATATGCCAGCTCTAATTATGTCACCAAATTTCGCCTATCAATACATGGAGAACGAATTGACTGGCAGCTATACAGTTCTATAGGTAATTAGAGATTGCACACATGAAACTATTGAAGTAAAAAAATAAATAAAAAAAAAAATAAAAAAGACTGAACTGCAGCTTTAACCATCAACCATCACTGACTTCCCAGGTCTGGTTTATACATCTGCTCATTCACATCCTACTCCTCATATCCTCCAATACCTGGGAACTCTCTCATCCTGCATCTCATTATGACCCAACTATTGCTTTTTCTGTTTACTGTTTCCTCACTCTTTTGTAAACTTTTCTGTTCTCTCCAACTTCCCCACTCTCCTCTTATCCACATCTCTTCATCTCTCCTTTCCTGCACCTATTCTTTTGCCTATACACTGCACCATTATGTACACACCTTTCCCAACAACTTCTAGACCCCTCAATAAAATGCACCCCCACAAATCTTCTCACTTCCTTTCTCTCTATTCTTCCTTGCTGCTGGGGATATCTCTCCTAATCCTGGATCCAGCCATATACATACACACCTGCTCTCGCTCACACCTCTCCGCCACCTCTTTCCCTGCATCTAATTTAAAACAGACCAACCTGGATTTCTCAACCTTAAAACTCACCTCTCAAAAGAAGCATCCCAACCTCCTGCACTCATGGCTACGGTTCCACAGTCACTCCTACCAACCATTTTAGACAGGCACTGCCATCTATTGCACTTATTCCCTCACCTGCTGTCTCCAAGTCTCCCAACATATCACTTAGATAGATAGTAAGCTTCCCGGGGCAGGGATTTCCTTTCCTATTGTCTGCCTTTGCTTTGCTTATTGTATTATAATTCCCTATACTGTATTGTCTTTGTAAAGCACTGAGTATGCTGTCAGTGCTATATAAATAAAGATATACATACATCCCTCCCCCTCTATGATAGACTGAGCGGTCTCTCTCACTCACGCAGGAAACTGGAGGAGGGGATTTTAATGGCAGTGGAGACAGAAAGGAGATGATGAGATGAGTAGGAGAGGCTGAGATGAGGATAGGAGGGTAGTATACACAGACAGGAGCAGACAGTAAAGTAGGGAGTACAAAGAGGGTGGGAGAATGTGCAAAGAGGAGCGGGGAGGTGAGACAGCAGAGAGCACTGTGCACATGGGGGAGAAAAGACAGCAAGGTGAGGAGGAAACAGACAGCAGGAAGAGGTGGAGACAAATAAGTAGGAGAGGGGGGATATAGTGTGCACAGAGAGGAGCAGACACAGTAAGGCAACACTTATAATGTCGGCGACGCGACAGTCGCTGAAAAATCAAATAGAGATGACTTCCAGCGATCGCGAGCAATCAGCCGCGGCGCACTTACTATTAGCGCACGCTACGGCGGCAATGCATTTGTTTTGCCGCGACGTCGCATCACTGTCGCCAGCACTATAAGTGTAGCCTAAGGCGGGGAGGAAAGTGCGCAAAGAGGAGCAGGGCATGATGCAAAGGAGACCGACAGCAAGAAGAGGAGGAGACAGAGAAACAGCAAAGAGGAGGCGACAGAGAAAGAGACAGCAAGGAGGGGAGGAGACAGAGGGCTGACAAGAGGAGGGAATGGAGAGCAGTGTGCACATCAGGGAGGAGAGACAGCAAGGTCAGTAGGAAGAGGAAACAGACAGCAAGGAGAGGAGAAGACAGGTGAGATGATTAGGAGGGAATGTAGTGTGCCCAAAAACAGTAAGGCAGGGAGTGCCAAGAGAGGAAGGAGTATGCAAAGAGAAGCAGGGCATGATGTAGGAAAGGAGAGACAGTAAGGAGACAGAGGGATGAGGAGGGAATGGAGAGCAGTGTGCACATCGGGCAGGAGGGAGTGCAAAGAAAAGGGATGAGAGACAGCAAGGCGAGTAGGAGCAAACAGATGGATAAGTAGGAGGAGGGAGTGTATGTAGTGTGCATAGAGAGGAGCAAACAGTAAGGCAGGGTGTGCAAAGAGGAGGACGGAGTGCAAAGAGGAGCAGGGCATGATGGAGTGTGTAAGGTGGGGACAAGGGAACAAAAGACAGCAAGGCATTACAGAGAGGGGTGAAAACAATGAGTAAACTTAATTAATAACCTTTCACATGTCCTAGATCGGCGTGTGTTAAGCCGGGGTACAGCTTGTGTGTGTAAATATATAAACACACACGATCTTAGATTAAAGCACATCAACTTAAGTGGCCTAGATGGTGTCAGAGCACAGCACCACTTCGTAAATATGGGCTTAAAGACATTGCTTTCTAACTGAAGCACACAAATGCCCTCGTGTATAAAAGGGCAGAAACAGTGAGCCCGCCACTATGCTCGAAAGACCCGATTGTGGAGGTATTGCACCACAAACAAATTGTGCATATTATTTACACTCTTTAAAACAAGACACCCATTTAAGTAGTGTATGATGCGCCCGCCCCAACATGAGAACACTACTAGTAGTATGAATACGGACACAAGGATGATCTCAACCTGTCTTGGGGGAAGGAGGGACTTTTCTGGTCAGCGAGAATGTGGGGAAATGCTGCATTTCTTAACAGCATCGAGTGTGCTGCGAGACACAAGGATGGGGAGCCCTCGTTCTGTGTACAAGGTACTGGCCTGGTCTGTGCATGTCACCTATTAAAGCTCTTCAAGGCCAGAGGGCCCTGTCAAGCCACTCAGACATACATGACACACGCGACAATATACACGTGTATGCTCTGCGGGGTGGGGGAAGGTTTACACTGCCGCCCTGGGGTCCGTACCGCTCCAGCTCGTCCTCCTCCTCCTGCATGATCAGTCCTCGCTGAGATCCGAACCCAAAACAAGCGATGCCAGCCACGGGGAAACTGCAATACGCCAACCAACGGTACCGACTTCCGGCGCTTACATATGACGTCACTGTCGCTCACCCTTCCTCCCACAGCATCACGTGGGCAGGGGGCTGTGGTTGTGCAGGAATGTGTCCCTGTAATTAGGACTGAAATGGCGACAGTGTAGTAATAATCAGGGGCAGCATTGGCCTTTGGAGTTGTAACATGGGAGCCTTTTTGTAGTGTTGTAGAAGAGGATCAGAAACATCATTATTCAGTGACCTCCAACAATGGGCACGTCCCTGAATGCAGCAATGCGACCCTAATTACAGATCCTGACACTGGTCCTACTGCATATTTTACTCAATAATAAGGACTGGAAGTATATGACATGTTTAGCGTAATAATAGGGACACTTGCAGCAATGCAGTCATGTATTTCGTCCCTGTTTGCTAAATCTTCTGGTTTAGGATGTGGTTATATGGAGCAGTAGGAAGTGTTTTTTTTTAGGGATACATAGCAATGTGATCTATTCAGCTAGGGTCATAATTTTTTTGCTTGGTCAAAAACCTGTTGGGTCTTAGATGGCCTATAGCAGGGATAGCCAACTCCAGTTCTCAAGGGCCACCAACAGGGCTGGTTTTCAGGGTATCCCTGCTTCAGCACAGGTGTCTCAATCATTGCCCCTGTCGAAGACCGACCCACTTGTGCTGAAGCAGGGATATCCTGAAAACCTGACCTGTTGGTAGGTCTTTAGGACTGGATTGGATACCTCTGGCCTAAAGCAGAAAAGGTATGAACCCAATGTCAGTGCATCCAAAAAAACTTTTGTGGGTTAATTCTCTACAATATGAATTGGCTGTATTTTTGTAGTGTGTGTGTATATATATATATATATATATATATATATATATATATATATATGTATGTAGCCCTGCTTCCCCCCTTCCCCCAGACTCTACGGTGGTGTCTAGGGTGCATGAGGGCAGATTAAATGCGGTGTGGTGCATACCTGTGAGGAACAGGAGGGCCTGAGCTTCCCGCGATGTTATTAGGGAGCCAGGACCGGGCTTCTGGGGTGGTAGCCTCCCTGATCTCTTAGGCTAAGGCCCCGCTCCCAGAGTCAGCGCGCACGCACTGCAGACAGGCGGGGCGCTGACATACACTAGGGAGCGGGAGGTGGGCGGGAGTGGAAGGCTTGAGCGGGAGGGGGGGCGTGGCTTGAGCGTAGGGACCTGCTACTCTCCCCCCCTCCCTCCACGGCTCGGGCTGCTGATTGAAGGTAAGTAAAGCAACACACACACATACAGACAGGCAAACACACACACAGACAGAGGCAGGCACTCACGCACACACATACAGACAGGCACGCACGCACTCAGACACACACACAGACAGAGGCAGGCACTCACGCACTCAGACACACACATACACACACACAGACAGGCACTCACGCTGCTTTCACTCCACACTCCTCCCCGCTCCCCGAAGCCTCTCCTCCTCCCGAAGCCTCCCCTCCCCATTGGCTCACAGCCACACCACGTGACGCGTCAACGCTAGGGATCACCATTCTCTTGTATCCCGTAGCGGCTGACGCGTCACAGCATGTAGTAAGCTGTGCAGCCAGGGGGGACCGGCTCCGCAGGATTCCCCTGCTGGTGGGGAACTCGCGTGTGGCCGCCCGCGCCGCCGGGCGCACCGGGTCCCAGGCCTTAGTGGTGCAGCGCCTCCATCTTCTATACTCCCAGGAATATGGGACAGGACCTGTATAGAAGAACCCCTTGGGTCCCAGGGCAATAGCTTCCAATTCACACACAGTCTTTGGTAACAAAGGATTGTCTCTTTTATTGGCAGATCAGCAACTCCCAACGGTAGTGGCGTCCAGCAGCCGCAACAACAACAGCCAAGCTGTACTTATTACTCCGCTCTCCTCACACACAGATATCTCCTCCGACAGGATGCTCTGGGCTAGGGCGTCAATACCCCGTGGCCCACCCCCGAGGTTATCCTCGCGGTGGGGCTTGGATTCTCCCCATCACCCCAGGCAGTGGGGTGAGGGCATTGATCCACCAGGTCTATAACTCTATCAGCTCTACTAAAGGAGGCTGAATCTCTCCACTCCTCTCTCTCTGCTCCTGCACGCTGCGCAGGGGAGACCGCGGTCTCCTCCAACTCCTCGGACCGATCCGCAGGACTCTTCGACTCACGGCATACTAACTGAACTGCATACTCTCGGTGTAACTAACCGGCAACTCCAGACTCTCGGCATAAAACTAACTCTACTCACAGGAGTTGGCTGCTAAATATAGAGCTAGCCCCACCTCTCGTGATGTCAGCAGAACCTCCCCTCTTGCTCACGCCTGCAGCAGAGTCCAGGCCTGCATCTACCACTCAGGGCAGGGCTATGAAGGGGGAAAACCCATGATGGTTACTGGTGCCTGATCTTAACAGGACTTACCACAGTTGAAGGAAGATAGGTATAGCCTGTGCTGTTTACAGGGGGCTACATATATATATATATATATAATCTCAAATAAAAAGATCACTTGTGAGCACATTCACGTCTTAGGCTGAGTCCATGGTGTGGGAGTCCGCACGGGGTGCGATCAGATTGTCTTAAGGCATTGATCGAGCACATAGACCATGCGGGCGGAGGCAGGAGGGGATGCGCGTTGTGCAAGAAATCAGTTGAGGGGAGGGGAGGTGACAGACTTAGGAATTTGTCCAGAAGGGAAAGCTTCTGGATATATACACTAAGGACACTGACACCTAAAGGCTTAAATATAGAGTTTGATCTAGCCTCCTTCCTAAGGGATTAGAAATCACTCTTTATCCACTATGCATTTATCTTTATTAACTATCTGTTTCCATTATACAAGCCATTGAATCCCAGAGTTAATCTCTTTTGACTTGCAGTAATGTATAGCGTCTGTATTAATTAATTTTATTGTGTTTTAATACGTTTCTGTCATATGTATATGCAATGTAATTTGACACCAAGGGGTTAATTACTTCTTGGAGGTATAAATAGGGCTTATTGGCAGTAGCTCCTTAACCTTTGTAAAAGTGACGTCCCCACGTCACGAAACGCGTTAGGGGGGAGGAGTTCTAGAGGCACCGTCTGCAGAGGAGGTTCCCAGTTGTTTGAACGGCGCTCTGGCAGCGACGTTAGCGGGACCAGCACCGGAACACACAAGGGAGGGCGAAGAGAGACCTGGGCACCGAGTTGTTGCTGAGAGGAGCCATACAGCTGTACTTGATTTGTAACAAGCAAAAGGGACACCTTAGCAAGCTGCGGACGGCATCCTAGTATTGCACGTGTTACTGCATCCATATGTGAGTTTACATTTGGCCGTTTTTATATATTTTAATAAATTGTGTTGTACTTTCCACACTATCTTGCTGTATTCTCTCCTTATCATGCCTTCCGAATATCTACTTGGGAGAGGCTAAAGAAGAGGAGGATTGAGAAGATTCGCGTGGGATTCGTGATCACAGCAAGGAAAAGGTTAAAGCACAGATCCTCTCACCTGAAAGTTGCAAGATTTATCTTGTAAGTAGTTCACTGTGGTCGTACTGTCCTGTATGCACCTGTCCAGATATACTGCGCAATTTGTGTTTTTTCTTTAACCCTTTATTAGGGGGGACTAACGAATCCAACTGCAATCGTCATTTTGATTGGGAACATCATTTGGACATTTAAAGGACTGCACTGTATGGACACTTTCTACTGTATTAAGCGCCAGGTATCCCATATGGTTTTTGTAAGAAATCAGTTGAAACTGATTTGTTGGCGTGGCACGCAGGTCACGTGAGCGGCTGGGCGAACCAGCTCCGTGACGCTCAGAGGAACGCCCCCACGGCCCAACGACCATGGCCAGGGAAAGCACCCGCTTTCCCACAGCCTCCGCGCCTCAGCGTGGGCGAAGGCACCATGGCCCGGGCCTTAGACAGGTCTGCAACCCTGCCTTTGACCATTATCACCTAGCATACAGTGCTTCCACTGCAGCAACAGAGTCTGGGAAATGGCATGCAAATGAGCATTTGTCAACTTTTGCCTGAAATCCGTTTTTACATTGAACCCTTATAAGCTAATGCTCAGCTAAGCTTTTAAGCACAGCATGGGAATTAGATGCAAAGCCAGAGGGAAAAATGATATATATATATATATGATGAACTCCTTCCTTGGTCAGGATAATGTATACAAATCCGTTGTGGTTATAAAGTCCTCTTGGCATATACAATCTTATAATGTGATCTTGGATATAGGTAAATAATGGTAATATGGGACTCAAGACCCACCTCCACAACAGGAGGGGATCTGTGATTTGTGTCCCAATTCCAAAACGAGCCTTGATCCCACTCCCACTTTATTTAGAAGAATATATAGTCCATAGTTTATCTTAATATGTCTTTAAACTTAGGAACTTTGGAGGTACTCGCACGACCCCTGCCAGGATGGGTTCTGCTGTCATGCTCCAGCCGCATCGATAAGGAACAACATTACGAGGAGAATGGCGGTTCAAAGCACAAAAAGGTTTCCGGGGCTGGAGTGCAGGCAAATGTTAAAACTTGGTTTAACGCGTTTCGCGCCTCATGGACAAGAGTCTTTGACAAAGCGCAGTTTGAGGTGGAACACTCATAGTTAACTCATTTGTGTTTGCATGTACCAAATAAAAAGTTGTAATATTTGCCTGCACTCCAGCCCAGAAACCTTTTTGTGCTGTGCACCACCATTCTCCTCTTACTGTCACCCCTGGCCTAAACTTTTCTGTCTAACAGATGTGTCACATGATTGGCAATTTTTTTTTTTTTTTTTTACATTTCAGTGTGGCAGATTTTGTGCAAGAAAGATTAAATCAAGGCCTCCTTTGCCCTTTAGACCCCTATTCAATAAATATGCTGCGAAGCACATTCCTGGTGCTGGAAAATATGTTACTGTATTCCTATTCCTTTGAATGGAGCTTAAGGCTGGGGCCATGGGGCCTTCCTCCGTGCGGGGGCGTGCGCGGCTGTGACGTCTCCCGCGTGAAGCCTGTGCGTTTTGTGGCCTGTGAAAATGTGCCGTGGGGGGGAGGCGGTGTCTAGGGGTGTCATGGAGCTGGGTCGCCTTCATTGGGCGAACCGCTCACGTGACCAGCGTGTCGCGCCAAGAAATCAGTTTGAACTGATTTCTTGCGCAACGCTCGCCCCCTCCCGCTTCCACGCGTCCGCACGCCGCATGGATGTGAACTCTGCCTAAAGGCAATCTGATCGCTCAGCGTGCGGACGCCTCCGCACGGTCTGCAGTACCATGGCCCCAGCCTAATGCTTCTCCAGCACCGGTAAGCAGCCTTACAACATTTTGAATAGGGGTTATGGAAGTTGAACTAACTTCTAAGCACACAAGTGCAGGACATCACTTTTTATTTTTAGACATCCCTATATGTTTTCAGATTAGAACAATATACTTTGGTTGTAAACGCTGTTGATTAAACCCTACTAATTCAGAGAGCGTCGCTGTACTGTTCTTCCGCATGTTATACATAGACTAAATTGGATACGGATTGTGTGTATTTGTGTGTGTTCAAAGAATGTAGTGTATGTCTGTATATATATATATAGATATATATATATTAAGGTTATGGTGGGTAAAAAAAGTGACTAAAACCCTCCACAGTAAAGCATAAAGCAACTGTAAATATTCAGGAATATTTACAGTTGCTATATATATATATATATATACTACATTCTTTGAACACACACAAATACACATATATATATATATATATATATATACAGTGTTCGACAAACCTATACATTTGCTTGCCCCGGGCGAGTGGATTTAACATCGTGGCGAGCTCCTATTGGCCCAAGCAGCACACGTGTGCTTCTAGGTGGCGAGTAGATTTTTTTGTGATTTGTCGACCACTGTATATATATATATATATATATACGATACCGTTTGAAGACGAATATCAGAGGCAGCACTCCAGGTAAGTGGTCAAAAGAAATTTGTATTAACAAGACACCTTATCCAACATTTCGGTCCTTGTGCGGGACCTTTCTCAAGGTGATTTTGGCTTTATTTTTGTTAAATAAATCATGACACGGTGTAATATGTCATGTGTTGTTGTTCATCTGAGGTTGTATTTACCTAATTTTTAGACCTGCTAAGAAACAGGTGATTGTTATTATATCCTGATATGTAAAACCATAGAATTCAAAGAGGGTGTACTTTCTTTTTCACACCACTGTGTATATATACACAACAGAAATAGCTGTGTTAGTCCAGTTGTGATAGTGCAGAATAAAGGAGTACTTCAGTATTCGGTGATACCTTTTTTATTTGGACTAACAATTTAAGTCATAGGACAAGCTTTCGAGAGTTCTCTACTATTCCTCAGGTCTGAACATTAATAAAGGAATCTATGGCTAAAACATGGGTTAGGAGAGCAGAAGAAAAAAAAACAACAGAGATGTACTGTAGATAAGGTACAGTGAGAAAGTGGTGTTTGAAGACATTGGAAGGGTAATAAAACGGTGACAAGGAACAGCATGGAGGGGGAAGGGGATGCTGTGGGGGGAGGGGGAAGGTGTGGATAAGAACATTGGCAGAGAGGCAGGCAGGATAATTACAAACAATTGTGATAGTGTGTAAGAAACCCCATATCCGCATTAAGTCCTCTTGTTTTAGTGTCAAAGAAATGTTGTTACCCACACCTTTACCCCCTCTCCCCCCCCCCCCCCCCAACATCCCCTTCCATGCTGTTCCTGGTCACAGTTTTATTAACCTTTCAATGTCTTCAAACACCACTTTCTCACTGTACCTTATCTACAGTACATCTCTGTTGTTTTCTTTTCTTCTGCTCTCCTAACCCCTGTTTTAGCCATAGATTCCTTTGTTAATCAGTATTGCTGACCTGAGGAAGAGAGGAGATCTCTCGAAAGATTGTCCTATGACATATATTGTTAGTCTAAATAAAAAAGGTATCACCTAATACTGAAGTACTCATTTATTCTGCACTGTGTATATATACAGCTCAACCCCATTATAGAGCGGTCCTCGGGGGCCAACCTCACTTTCCCCCCCCCCCCCAACCCCGCTCCGATCCAGCCCCGCTCTGATCACAGGCCTGGTCGCCCGCTCCAATCAACCCCTGCCAGCCCTGCTCCAATCACCCCCCGCCAGCCCCGCCCCGATGCCAGCCCCGCTCCCACCCCCCCGCCAGCCCCGCTCCGATCTCAGCAGCCGACACCAAAGGTAGGGAGAGGGGAGGGAGGGGCTGTGAGTGTGTGCAATGTGCTTGGAGTGTGTGTGTGTGCAGTGTGCTGTGAGTGTATGCAGTGCGCTGTGAGTGTGTGCAGTGTGCTGTGAGTGTGTGCAGTGCATGCTCAAACCGCGTTATAGCGGATCGCGCTATAACGGGGTTGAGCTGTATGTAGACATGAAATTAGAGCTTTCCTTAGGTAGGAAGACATGAAAATAACTTTATCTAAAAGAGATCATTCCAGTTTACATGTATAGTTTGGTCTCATCCTATGTTCATGTCCACCCACATAAAGCATATAGCTGCATCATTTGCTTTTCCCAACATTGGCACAGATTCACAAAAGGGTGCTAAGCTTTAGCACGCCTATACTCCCATTGATTTCAATGGGAGTAAAGGTGTGCTAAAGCTTAACACCCTTTTGTGGATCTGGGCCATTGTTTTACAATCTGCTTATTTCCCTGTAGTTGAAGATGACATCACTTCCATTGTCCTTACTTTCTGTATCTCCCTATGGCCCACAATCAGCCTAATGTGAAGCTGTCCTCACCTTGCTGGAGATTCGAACTGCGGCTTCTCTGCCTTTTGGCTCAGATCTAGTCTAGGTCTGAAGCCTGGGGCCACGGTAGCACCAGATTCCTTGAGTACTTTAGCGCACTGAGCACTGCATACCTCTTGGAATGGCGACCCTAGATCTTGAGTGAGTACTGAGTATTGTTTTAAATCCCTCCTAAGCGGAGTGGAATTGTAACATAGCACAGTCACCGCACTACATAGAGCACAATGTGTTGAACCCCTCTAAAAATAGTGGATTTCTGCCCATTGAGCACCTTTTGAACCACACTTTCTCCTGAAGGCCTTTAGGGCTTTTGCCAGAGGGAACAAACGCTTGGCACACTGGGCATGTGTGTTCTCTGCACCGTCCTATGGTTGGGACAATAAAAAAAAGCAAAACATTTGTCCTTGAGTTGGGCCACTGATTCTGTATCTTCCTTGATCCAGGCTTAGCTGTAGAATCTGTGCAATACAGCAGGCAAAATCTCCAGGAAATCCAAATAATAAAATGGATAGCAAGCTAAATGTGACATGCCTTTTGGTTACTTATTGGCATGTCACTACCTAGAACACTTTTCTGCAGCTTAACCCCTGCCTGAAGAGACCGTGGGGTGAATCTAGCAGTCTTGCACACCCGTGGTAGACATGCAAACACACTCCCTTCCATCTCTGCTGTAGTTGGTGCTAGAGAGGCTGACTCACCCACGTGTGATGGATTTGCCTGTAACATTTTTCAGATTTTGTTTTCACCTAATGTTCATTGGATTTTGGTTCTGATTTTGGATTATGGCAGCAAAATATTAATTTTTAAAATGTAATCCGGAGCTGTGCTTTTTTTTATGCTCCAGAGATACTTATAGCTGAACCCATTTTGCTACTCACTGCATTTCTTCTTACGTCTAAGGCTGAAGCAAAATGAGATTTTACCTGTTTTTTTGCCATGCGCTCCAGCACAACGGCCCAATCCATAGTTTGGAGGGGTTATATTTTTATGAGCTAAATTGGACAGCTTGTAATTGTGAGACTATTAAAGTCTGAGAAAAACAAACCTAATCCTAAAAATAAAGTCTCCCAGTGGGTTGGAGACTTATTGCAAGTGACTAATACTTCACATGCTTGTATATGTATAGACGGTGAGTGTTGTATTATGCCCCCATGGACAGGTTGGTTTGTACAGCATGAGATACAGATGAGAAAAATGCAGAGATCTATATAGAGCATAAAAGGACCTTCTTTTACTGTTAATGTTATACAGCTTTTTTGAAGTTATTATTTTACACTGTATCCATGTCAGAATGTTATTGTACTTTACACATTTACATTGTAGCAGATATGACCCGACTGTCCATTTTCCAAATTACATAGAAAAATTCATTCAAAATTGGCAACACTTGGCTGCAAAACACTGGTGGAAATTCACAGCAGCCGCTGAGTGCCTACATTTTGGCCTCGTACAGCGCTGCGGAATATGTTGGCACTTGATGATAATAATAAGTTTGGCCTCATTTTGCTTTCTATTTTAGTTCAGTACTTCACATTTTTGTTCGAGATGACATACATTGGATGAATTTCAGGCTCCATTGATTAAAGCAGCAATCCCATTAAAGAACGGGAGGGGGGGGGGGTGGAGAAAAGGGGGGAGGGGGCAGATAGGGAATTGATGCTTTAACCAAAAAGTAAGAAAAAAAACTACAATCACATATTGCTGGGGTGTAAAAGCCCTAAAGAAAGAGAGGGTCGACCCCGGAGGTTTTGCAGACAGACTGTAAGGACTCCACAAAAGCTGACAAGCCTGCAGGGGCACCAGGTATATCTGTTGTGGGCCACCCTGCATGCAGCAGACAGCAAAGTCTCCCTACGCTGCACCCGCTGCCTCACAATAAGGCCGCGCACCACAGGTAGGGCCCGGGACGGGCTGTGGAGAGAGGGTGACCTTTAGAAATGCAGGAACGCTGTTCCGGCAGCTTGAGTAAGTGCTGGAAAAGCGTTCCCGGCATGTGGAGGATGGGCCCCTAAAGGTGGTGGGCCATTGTCAGTTCCGCCACTGACTGCATTGTAAAGAAATGTGAGAGGAGCAGTATTTATCCACTCAGATGGAATAACATCCCCATTCTGAATAACTTCTTAATTACTATATGGGTTTTCTTGTAGATCCCTAAAAAAAGGTGACAGAACTAAACTCCCCACAATTATAGCCATGACTATAGTGGTTAAGACTATTTCTATGCAAACAGTCACAAGAAATTTAGGCAAAACAATGATTGAATAAGTCATTGTATTTTCTAATGATCTCATGTGATTTAAAAAAAAAAGCACTAATCCAAATGTTCTCAAAGTTCCAGGATAGTGATATCCATTATGACAATAGACATGCCAGGTCTGACATAGATTATATATTTCAAATGACAAGTCAGTAAATGAAAAAAAAATTGGATATTAAAGAATCATTGATCTAAAATATGTGTCTATTGTGAAGGCATTTGCAGTGGACATAGATACGTGTTACTGCAGCAGTTTCCAACTCGGGTCCTCAGGAGCCACCAACCGGTCAGGTTTCAAGGATATCCCTGCTTCAGCACTGGTGGCTCATTCAGTGGCTCAGTCACTGACAGTAGCAGTGATATTGCTATCTGAGTAAGTCAGAATTCCCTCTGCAACAATCTGACACTAGTTAAAAATGCTGTCATGGTCATTCCAAGATTTTTTTTTTTTTCATATATCTGTAATTAATGTATAACTTTGTGTTTATCGAACCAAAGAATATTTGATTGAAGATGTGAAGGTCTTAAAAGAATGAAGAGCTGAAAGAGAATTAGACGATGCTGTTGACCAGTAAGCTGATTTCCTCTGAAAGAAGTGATACATAAAGTACACAGTAAATCAATGGAGTGTGTCCGATTATTATGCAGAGAGCTCTCCCGTGAATGCAATGGTCATTCGTATTACCAGATTGGATTAGATCAAGAAAAAGTGGTGTAGGGTTAGATGGGCTGAGCATCATGACCCCTATTTATCATGCCGCGAAACTGTCTCCCCCATGCTAGGGAAGATTATGCTTCACTCATTTGTATAGAGCTGAAATCTTCCTGTGCAAAGGAATCGTAGCTTCTTGGCACATTGACGATTGACCCATGATTCCAACGCTCGGCAATTACAGGTGTTTGAAATTCCACAGCAGCAGTATTATCCAATTAGAAAGACAAAACAAATAATTATGAAAGACCTATAATTTTCCAATGCAGATATTTACATTTTGTATTCGGCAAATACTTGTTTTTTTTTCCCACCAAAATTAATATTACTTGTATGTAAAATACAAATAAAAAAATCAAAGCGCATCAATCCTTAAGATAAAAAGTAACGTGATAATAAAAAAATGAGTGAAAAAGGTTGGGGTGAAAAGTATAAATGAATAATACAACCCCTTTAGGTTCTGGGGTGCTGCTCCATCAAGGAAACCTTCCACGTGGTCTTTCAGGAAACTATGGACAAGAGTTAGAGCGCAACTCCCAGGAACCATATAATGGATCAATAAAATCAAGAGAACACAAATAGTGCAATATTGTAGAAATCCAGACAATGCTAATTGGAAAATGGGTAATGGATGCGCTCGCAAAGTAGATGTATAAATCAACCTCATCAGCTAACCACAGGTCTTCTTCAAGAGCTTAAAAAAAGAGATAAAGCAGAAACATAGCATAATACTGTATAAAAGGTTTTATATAGAAATAGATCAAGTAAACTCACAAACATAGGAGTTAAAAAGGCATTTGAAGCCTTGCCTGAGGCCTTCCCCTGAGGAAGTAGGTATCCTGTGAAACGCGTAGGTCGTCAGATGTCCAGAACGGGACGTTTTAAAGATCCTGCAGCTGGGATAGGCGATCCGGGGGTGCGCAAACTGGGGGGCACCAGATGTTTTTGGGGGGACGCAGTGGTTGCAGAGGCCCCGCGCTTTTCCCCAAGGCATTTAAATTAAAAGCCGGGGGACCACACCAGGCCTCTGCAACTTTACTTACCGTGACTCAGTCGGCTTGGGCAACACGTAGCCATGGCAGCGTGGCGTCATTTTGTGACGTCACGTGACCTTGTGGCGTCATTTGACACTTCAGACTAGGTAAGAGGGGCGCGAACAGTGGGGGAAGAGAGGCAGGGGGGCACAAGGCAAAAGGTTTGCGCACCCCTGCTCTACTCTATCCGGTCCCCTGAAAACGACATAATTGGAGGTGATGCTGTGAGGAACAATGCAGACGGCAAATGGAGAAGAGAGACAGACGCCTGTTCCCTCAGTCTGCGGGCTCCAAATGCCTTTTTAACTCCTATGTTTGTGAGTTTACTTGATCCATTTCTCTATAACACTTTGTATACAGTATTATGCTATGTTCCTGCTTTATTATTCTTAAGCTCTTGACGAAGACCTGTGGTTAGCTGATGAGGTTGATTTATACACCCGCTCGATTTATACATCTACTTTGTGAGCGCATCCATTACCCACTTTCCAATTAGCATTCACTGGATTTGTACAATATTGCACTATTTGTGTTCTCTTGTTTTAATCTATCCATTATATGGTTCCTTCGAGTTGCGCTCCAACTCCTGTCCATTGGATCTAAAACAGCCTGTATATGTATTTTTTTTAAAACACCATTGCTGCCAGTATCCAGGTAAGGTTGAAAAGTATTAACCATTTCAGTGCCAGGTTGGCCAGCAAAGCATTGTGCAACAATGTGTTTCAAGGTCCCTCTGACACTGTCGGAGTTCATTAGTTATATGTAACACATTATAAGGCATAGACAACTATTATTATAATCCATTATTATTATTATTATTATTAATAACTGCAAAGCATTTGTACAACCTAAGCTTCTCGGGTCTGGAAATGCCTGTGTATGTTTTTTTTTTTTCACCTCCACAGACAAATGTAGCACCTCAAAAATAAATGATGACATGTATTTATGTTTTTTGCATGAATATTTGACCAGTGTGGACGAGGTTAAAATAAGCATACTGTACACTGAATGGCCATTTCATTTTAAGCATAAGCAATTGTGTAGTACATTTTGATGGTACACGGTTACTCCTTGCAGTCAGCAGACAAACCATTACATATATACTTGGTCATCACGTCATACACCTCTACACGCTGCACAGGCATCTACACGGAGCCCCTGAACCTCAACCAGCCATAGCACCCCCGACCAGGCTATGGCAATTGCATGAACGCTTTAACGTCACAGTCCAGCGCCCATTGGCGGAGAGCCAGTGTCAATCATGCGAAGCTGCTCTGTACACTAAGATGGGGGGCGGGCACACGGGTTTCCCTGGTAACCACAGTCTGGGTTGAGCTGCAGCGGAGCCTTGGCAGGAGTGTGTCAGCAGCAGCAGCAGCAGCTAGAAGAAGAAGAGGGAGGGGGAGTGAAGTCAGACCGTCACCTCTCCCACCCAGGCATATTGGGAGATCAGGACAGTAACACATGCATGTCCTCTGAATGCATAGCGCCGGGTCGTTGCTGAGACGAGGCAGGGGGAGGATATCACAGGCAGGGTGAGATAACTTTTATGTTATTTCTGTGCAGGAGGAGGGGAGAGGGGTTGTTAGTGACTGATGCAAGAGTGGGGTGGGGGGGGGGGGTGGTAGTGTATTGTCTCTGACATTGGGTTGGACTGTCCACCTAGCATCAGATGGCTATACTCTCAATTTATTTAGCAATTATTTTATTTATGAGGGGTATTTTTTTTTTCTATGGGAAACAATATACATGTGAAATCTCAAATGAAAGAGATTTGGGGGTTAATGAAGGGGATCTAACTCATTAATGACTTTCATTGGTTCGAGGAAACTTTCATTGGGCAGTAAGTAGAAAACAAATGTGGCTTTTCATTAAGATTTACCTTGATAAATAGGAAAAAGTTGCTATTATACTGGGAAATATGCTATCTTACTGACCATGTCCCTGGAACTGTTATCCATTTAATAATAAAAATAAATAAATATATATATATATTTATATATATTGCAAAAGTGGAAAGTGGAGCACAAATTTGCAACAGATGTCAATGCAATAATTCTATTGAAATCTAGGGCTTTTTGGAGCACCAGGAAATTTTTAATATGTAACGCTTCTAAAATGATCATCTGGCTTCACAAGACCAGGGACAGGCACAGTGAGTCCTGGATTTACAGCCCCTCCTAGACCCAGTGCAATGTATTCACTGTAAGCTGGATATCAGTCATGCTTTATTGGTTTCTTTTGTTATTGTGGTCTGTAAGCATTATTGCCAGTGTTCATTAATAATTCCCCCCTTTGATGCAGTAGGTCCCTGCAACACATTGCAGAGGTTTTACCAGCAGCACCAGTGCTGGAATGTGGGACTTGTTCCCATTCTGAGCTATCATCTTGCTCCAAATGATAAGATCAGAGAGTCCTCATGTTCCATTCTTTAACGCTGTTGTTGCAGAGCATAATACAAAGATCTCCTGATAAGAATCTGCTTGGGATGGGAGATGTGGGACCACAACTGGTTGGTTGAGACTGTGCCTGATTATCTGAATCCCGTTTGTCACTCAATGCATGTTCCCATGTGCACAAACCATTCAAAGGATTCACTTTCCCCTTTCTGGTGGATGAGCTGTAAGATGAGATCAGGCAGCTGCTGATCTAGAGGAGTTTGTAAGTTATATCCAGCATTGATTACTGAGGTGTATGTCCTGTCAAAGATAAGGGGGAAGGCTTCTTTCTGCCTTTGCAGAAACATTAACAATTACCTTGCCAGACACCATGGTGAGTTTCAAACTCTGCAGCCACCTTGCCTCACATTTTCCGTATTCTAGTATGGGATCATGTTTTGGCATGGTTATATAACACTGCCAGTATACTTGATACTTTACTAAATAAAATACAAAGATGGTTCAGGTTGCATCAATGATACGGCTTGTGCATGAACATATAAAAAGTCCAACCACTGCCTCCCTGCCACTTTAAAATAAATGACGCTTACTCCGATAATTCCTCTGATTGCAGTGCCCAGAGATCAGATAACGTTTCTCCTATGTGAGTCAGAATTCCACATTATTATATCAATAACAGGGAGCGACTGAGCAAAGTCTGGCATGCTGCTACTTTTGGAGGCTGTTACTATAGCACTAGCCTTTCCAAATCAAATGATTTCTGTTTTCTTTATATTTCTATACAGAAGATGTTACCTTGATAATGTAATATACATATTAACCCTTTGCTGCTTGAAAGAACATTGCTTGACAATCGCCTCCCCTGTCCCCGCTGTCAGACCCATCACCATGCCATCGACAAGACTAAATCCAGAAACCTGACCCCAACCCCTGCCCACCAACCAAGCAAGCTCTCAATGCAGCTACACCATAATGTTCCCACCCCTGCCCACCAACCAAGCAAGCTCTCAATGCACCTACACCATAATGTTCCCACCCCTGCCCACCAACCAAGCAAGCTCTCAATGCATCTACACCATAATGTTCCCACCCCGGCCCACCAACCAAGCAAGCTCTCAATGCACCTAAACCATAATGTTCCCACCCATGCCCACCAACCAAGCAAGCTCTCAATGCATCTACACCATAATGTTCCCACCCCTGCCCACCAACCAAGCAAGCTCTCAATGCATCTACACCATAATGTTCCCACCCCTGCCCACCAACCAAGCAAGCTCTCAATGCACCTAAACCATAATGTTCCCACCCCTGCCCACCAACCAAGCAAGCTCTCAATGCATCTACACCATAATGTTCCCACCCATGCCCACCAACCAAGCAAGCTCTCAATGCACCTAAACCATAATGTTCCCACCCCTGCCCACCAACCAAGCAAGCTCTCAATGCACCTACACCATAATGTTCCCACCCCTGCCCACCAACCAAGCAAGCTCTCAATGCATCTACACCATAATGTTCCCACCCCGGCCCACCAACCAAGCAAGCTCTCAATGCACCTAAACCATAATGTTCCCACCCATGCCCACCAACCAAGCAAGCTCTCAATGCACCTACACCATAATGTTCCCACCCATGCCCACCAACCAAGCAAGCTCTCAATGCACCTACACCATAATGTTCCCACCCATGCCCACCAACCAAGCAAGCTCTCAATGCACCTACACCATAATGTTCCCACCCATGCCCACCAACCAAGCAAGCTCTCAATGCATCTACACCATAATGTTCCCACCCCGGCCCACCAACCAAGCAAGCTCTCAATGCACCTTAGGCTATGGCCCCAATGTGCGCGTTGTGTACGCGATGGGGTGCCTGGCGGTGCTCGTTCCCTGCATCAGAACGATCTGATGGATTCCAGGCAACTTGCAACGGGGAGGCGTGGTGGGGGCGCGGCCGTGACGTCACATGGTTGGTTCGTCCTCATTTGCTGAACCGACGCCGTGACGTGGCAAACGCTCGGCCGGCTTGCCAAAACACAAAAATCTTGTCTTTTGTCTTTTCGCACACGCCGACTGGGTCCTGCCCCGTACTTTGTGTGCGGCGTGCGCCATCGCACGTGCATCCGCTGCCACCGGGGACGAAGCCTAACCCATAACCTGACCATAATGTTCCCACCCCCGCCCACCACAAAGGCATCTTAACAATGACTCTATAATATAATCTATATGTAACCCCACCATTGTTTTACTAACTAATGTACAACTCCGTGGATAAGGGCGCTATACAAATGTTGTTATAAATAAATAATCGGAGACCCCTCTGGCATTGGATGGGTTAATTATGGTGCAGTGGAAGCTGCAGGGTTTTACTAGTTCCTTAACATTCATTTTACTTTCAAATGCAACAATGTCTATTATTAATATTTTTTTGCTTTGGTATATTTCCACTGTTAACAAAGTTGTACGTGAAGAAAATAGCAGTACAGGTACAGAATCCCTGCTGTAATGAGTCATTTGATACCGTAACCCCAATACAAAAGTGATGCCGTGTTTCCTTAAAAGGTCATTGTCACGTCTGTCTTGTTCAGTGTTCATACATATGTACCTGGATACAATGCATGCTGTTTTTTTTTATATTTCGATAAACGGCAAGAATCTCAGTGAAGAAACGTAAAGCCGCAGTCTGCGTTGATTGACATTTTTGTTTGCGTATTTATATGTACTTGAATTGAAACTACCTCTTCTTACTCTTGCAGGCAGTGCTGAAAAGATGCTTATAGTGGTCCATGTTAAAATGGACAGGATGTAAAAGGTGACACTGTGTGCTGATTTGCATGTAATTTCCCAGAATCCCTTGCTACAGTGGAAGCATTGTATGCTAGGAGATAATGTTGAAATGCAGGGTTTCAGACCTGTCTGACACGTGATTGTGCTCACAAGTGATCTTTTTATTGGCTGCTCCTACAGGGAAATAGTTTTTTTCCGAATCCAGTGCTTCGTACAGGGGACATGAGCAGCTGAAATATTAAAGTGCTGATTACGTTTTCGGACGTAATAATGGCCCAATCGGCTGCTTGGCACATATAAAATCAGCCCCTATGCGTTGGGGAGGTTAAAATGGTGCTCTCTCCAGAGCCCAGTGCAGTGCAAAGTTTACCACGGTAACCTCATACACTAGAGATTAAGAAAACAATTATTTTTAACCATAAAAAATAAAGCGCAGGACCTGCTCTTAGTAAGATACTATGTGTCACATATATCAAGTGCTGGTACGGGTTATCACACCTGCTCCGACATTAACTCCCATTCAAGTCAGTAGGAGTTAACGCTGGAACGGGTGCGATAATCTGTGCCTGGCTGCACTTGATGCATGTGCCTCATTGAGGTAAACTCATACAGGCTTCACAGGGGGGGGGGATTGCTGCGTTAATATATAACACAGGGTGGGCAATAGGTGTGTGATAAAGGACTGCTAAGAGTACAACCTTCAGTGCCATAATTACAAAGCGGCTAGGTATCCATAGGCAATATGAATATAAAGATGTAACATCCTGTACAAAACGGTCCTTTTGTATTGAGAAGAGACTTATTACACACGCCATCTAACTCTTGTGATAAGCATGATTAGATTAATGAGTCTAACCTTTTCGCTTCTAGTCCTAACTGTGTTAGTTCCTTGAGTGTCTGGTAAATAGGCTCTCGTGGTCCCTCTGATTACTTTATTATCTGGTCTAATCATCCTTGGTTTTCCCCTCCTGCAAGTTATTGGCCTGGATTTGTGCGAATGCAGATTACTACCCTATGTAACCATTGACAGTAGAGGCTTGTACAGCTATGGTCTCAATTCCCTTGCTCACTGTGCTAAAATACCCAGTGTGGAGCCACATACTGTATATCCCCTTCCCTGACAACAATTATTACAGCCACTAACTCAGATACCAGATCGGCTACACCAGGGGTGGCCAACTCCAGTCCTCAAGGGCCACTAACAGGTCAGGTTTGCAGGATATCCCTGCTTCAGCACAGGTGGCTAAATGAGTGGCCCAATCAAAGATGGAGCCACCTGTGCTGAAGCAAGGATCCTGAAAACCTGACCTGTTGGTGGCCCTTGAGGACCGGAGTTGGCTACCCCCTGCGTTACACTGAGACCCTGCCTTGTTAATGCAGACACCTTCTTGTTACTGGGGGAGTTTTGTCACAGTGTGGAAGAGCGAACACATCTGCAAAGCTCCTGTAATGGGAGCATTATTATTTTTTGACACCTGCCTTCCACAACACCCACAACATTATGTGTGTGAGAGGCAGCAACTGGCTGCCTCTCACACACACATCAGTATTCTCCGGGATTTTATAAAGCCCCAAAGGTAATATTATTGATCAAGTACAGTCTGAAAAACAGAAGGGCATTTTAAGGCGCAGTCTCTTTTAGCAACATGTATTGAAGTTGCCATAAAGGGGAAAGCATTCCTCCATGTAACGTAACTTAGAGTCTAGATTTAATAGTTTTTTTTATATTGAGGTCCGAATGCCTGATTGCAAAAAGCACACTGCCAAATAGGACAGACACAGATTTAAATACCATGCAGTGCTACTATAGATCGTGTCTAGTCAGGAACTTATACCTAACTCCTGTGGCTTTCAACTTTTTTTTAGGTTAAGGAACCTTATAATTGGGAAGATCTGCGGAACCCCAACCCCCCCAATATCGTGTCTGAGATTAGATGCATTGTAAGGAACCCCAACCCTCTCTAATAGCGTGTCTGAGATCAGATGCATTGTAAGGCCGCACTTATAGTGCGCGCGAAGGCGACGCGACAGATGATGTCACCCATCGCCGCTAGTGAAAGTTTTGCGGCGACCAGGTCTTTGATTGGTTCAGAGGCTGTCACTCACATAGAGGGCTGTACTTTGTGTGCGGCGTGGCACGCCGTCGCGCGCGCAGCCGTGGCCACCGGAGACGAAGCCTAAGGCCGTGCTTATTGTGCACGCGACGGCAACGCGATGCATGACGTCACCCGTTGAAGTCGCCGCTAGCTAAAGTTGTATTCCG